>NC_137796.1:21388551-21568551 GCF_963383645.1 Muscardinus avellanarius
GAAGATTGCATAGATGTCTGCAAAGGGCTTAGTACAGTGCCTGATCCACCCCAAGCACTTTTATTATTCATGTGTATTTGGTGCCCTGCCATACCACCTCCAGTCCTCAACCAGTCCCACAGAGGCATATCTGGTGCCAGCAGCAGACATCTATTCAGCTGTGGATTCAGCTGCGGCCATCTGGCAGGCAGTGTTTGGGAGCACTGGAGAGCGAGGTTGCTTCAGTGTGGGGATCAGCAGCATCTGCTTCTGGGAGAGAAGCTCTCCGTGCCCCCTGGCATGTGCTCTGCTCATAAATCCTCCCAGAAATGGGGACGCAGCTGAGACCCACCATTCACAGAGGCAGATAGACTCCCTTCCTGTCTGCCGTGTCTGCATGGAGCCAGAGTACAACGCCACTTGGATTGACATGCAACTGCTGGCTTCCAGTGGCTTTCCCAGCAGAGGCCCTGTAGGTTGCGCTGCCATAGGTCCTAGAGGAGAAAGAAGCCTATTGTTAAAAGATAGCCACAGAGAAAGAAATAGTTATTTAAAGAGATTTAGGTAATGTGATTTGTCTCTTTTAAAACATCCAATGACTCCTCCGGTAGGCAGAATGGCTTCCCTGAGGTTTCTAGGCCTCTGTCCCTGTAACCTATGAGTATGTTACATTAAATGGCATAAAAGACTTTGCTGATGATGTGAAGGCAACGGACTTTACAACAGTGAGAAGAATCAGATGATCCAGGTGGCTGCAATCCAATTATGTAGGTGTTAGAAATAGAGGTCTCCCTCCCGATGGACTTAGAGGGCTGTGTTAGAAGAAGTCAGAGATGCAAAGTCACAAAGTCTGAGTGGGACTCGAACCTCTACTTGTAGAGGTGATCTTTTGGAAAGCGTAAGGAAGATTTGGGGCAGCATCCAGGAGCAAAGGTAAGTGCCAGGCTGATGGCACTATAGGAAACATAATCTTCAGTTTTACATCCACGCAGAATTGAATTTAGTCAATTACTTATAAAAGTATGGAAATTAATTCTTCTCCAGAGTCTTTGGATAAGAGCCCAGTTAGCCAGTATTTTGACTTTGGCCTTGTAAGGCCCTCTGCAGAGAACCCAGCTGGGCCCACCTAGGCTTTTGGTCTATAGAATTTTATTTTCGTGCAGAGTTCAGATACTAACTTTATGAGATCAGTAGATAACTAACACAACTTCTCCAAATAAATTTCCAATTCCTTATGATCTAAAGACTCGTCTCGTTCTAATCCTAATTTTCCTCCAAGGATTTATTTCCCATTAGTGCTGACAATGACAGATTTTTCCTAATATCACTACTCTGGTCTACCATTCTATGGCTCAGGCTTTTTCAGTAGGGGAGGCATTGGTATATGGGGCAAGATATTCATTGGGTAGCACATTTCTCCATGCTTGGCAAGGACTTTTGAGTGCATTGTCTCCTTAGGTCCTGCATGCCAGTGGTCATGTACAGTCTTTGTGGGGATAATGCTAAAATTGCAATGCTAAGATTTGCTAAGTTTGAACCTTGCTGTAAACTAGTTCTAAATAATCAACCCTCAATCTCTAATAGCCAGGATGAACAGGACTCAATTCCTGCCTTTAAGCGTGTCACATTGTAATGTGGTAGATAATAATATTAAAAAAGATAAACAATTAAAATTGCACATAATATAAAGCAGGATAATATAGGGAACAATAAAGAGTATGTGGTATATGCTTTTCTGAAGTGACTAGAAAAGGCCTCTCCAATGGAGCTGATACTGAGTTGAGACAGAATTTCAGAAGGAATGGCCACCTGAAAGTTAAAAGATAGAAAATTCCCAACAGAATAATAAGGAAGTTCATATCCCTAGATATAGGAAGAACCTGGCATTTTCAAATATGAGGAAGGTCAGTGGATCTCCAAGAGAGTGTAGAATGAGAAGAGAAGACAACTTTAAGAGGCCCAAGAAGCAGGCAGGGCTCAGACTACACATGCTTTCGTAGGCTATGGTTCAGTATTTGTGTTTTATTCTTATTTCAATGGCATTTCTTAAAATTATTTAGGCTATATTTTAAAAGGGTACTTTTAAAATCAAGTTGATGAAATCATATAATAAATCACCCTGTGTTGATGTAATTAATCACCGGCCATTTTCGTGACTAATATTATGTACCCATATCCCCATGTATTTTTTCTCCCCCTCTGAAGCAAATCCCAGATGTTATAAAATGTCATCGCTGAAAATTCCCATTTGAAATATTCTAAATACAACTCCTTTTAAAGAACAACATTAATGTCACTATTATACCTAAAATTAATAAAAATTGAACAATAACACAACTATGTTGGAGAGTTTGAAAGAGGAGACTGAAGTTGCCTAGTTTACAGGGAGAACCCTCATCACATAATCCTGTGGATGGGGAAGGACAAGTCAAATGTTAAAGGTAGAGGAAGTGAGACTGGGCAGTACCTGTTAGGTCTTGGAGGTAAAAAGTGACTGAGGATTGGTTCAGGTAATGGCGGCAGGTAGTGATGGCCAGAAAGGGAAAATAAATAAATTGAGAATGACTTCTAGTTTGATAATTGTGGTATTCTTAGACCAGGAGGGTAGAATTGGGAGAGTATTCCAATAATATAATATGCTTCAGCATCACAGGGTTTTGTACATGTGTCAAGCACATCTTTGGAGTTTTCCAGATTGGTTGTCAGCAAGTTTGTGCTATTTCTATATAAATCTAATTAGACAAATATTTTAATACCCACAAGTGGTTTAACTCATGGCAAAAGAGTTCTTAAATAAAATGGTACGTGCACATCCTGACTCCACCACACATGAGCTCTCTGTTCCTAGGAGCGTGGATTTCACTTTCTGAGCATTACTTATCTCAGCTACAAAGTGAGGTCATTTTTAGCTACCTTTATTGTATGGCTGGATGATACCATTTAATTCATATAAGACCTTACTGTACCTATTTAGCACTATTCAAAGATTATAAGCCATTACTGTTGTTGTAGTCTCTGCCACGATTATTTACTGTTCCCACCAGAGTGGAAAGAGTAATAGTGTTCAGCGGGGTGTGTGCCTCCTGTGCTGGGCTCTGAAGGGGAAATAAACTCAGCAGTCAGAGGTGACAGTAGTATTTAGGAAGTTCCCAAGATGGTGAATGGCTCTTTGAAGATACTCGATAAAAGGATCGCACTTAATACCCTTCATGACTGAAGTAGCAAAGAGCAGACACTTCTTGAATCTTCAGACTATTGTGCTACTTTAATGTGTGTAAACAACTCCCCACCCCCATCAACACACACATGTATATGCACACGCATGCAAATACGCCCCACAAGCAGGGCATGGTGGCATAAGCTTGTAATCCCAGCATTTGGGAGGCTGAGACTGGAGGATCTTGGTTCGTGGACAGCCTCAGTTACTTAGTGAGGCACTCTGCAACTCAGTGAGACCCTGTTTCAAAATAAAATAATACAAAATAGGGCTGGTGTTGGAGCTTAAGGTAGAATGCTCCTGGGTTCTGTCCCTAGTACTGCAAAAAAAAAAAAAATACACCCACAAACCTTCAACATGGAAGCATACTTGCCCTACCGGTTCAGTTGTTGAAGCTTTGTTTGACAATTATTTAAGAATTCAACAGAAATCTCAGGATTTTATTATGCAGAAATTTTATCAAGGCCACTCATAAATCCCAATTAGGCAGCTTGTAGCAGAGCCTGGGGAGGAAGAGCAGTTTCTGTTTGTTCCCAGTTTCTCATTAATGACATGCCTTCACAATGGGTTACAGATGGAGGATGCATGTCTCCAAACAGGATGGTTAGCAGATGGGTGGAGAGTAGGGTCACAGGCCACTCTTTTGTCTGCGGCATGTTGTATAAAGACAGGAAGCCCAGGACCAACAGGAAACTGGGTGAGAAGACATGTAGGACAGCTCGCTTTGCCACTCTGTAGAGACTTTGAACCCAGACACCTGAATTTTAATCCATCTTCTAATGTTGATTGATTAAAAAAAAAAACTTGCAAAAACTTCCAAAATTCCACAAACTTTCAAGATTTTCATTAATGCAAAAAAATCTAAGGAAAGGTGATATATTTAGAGGTGATATGCTGTACTTAGCACAGGGCCCAGAATGCGGTTTTGTAATTAAAGTAAATTCTCTATATTCTTTTCTCCATATTCCTCTAGCTTTCTACTTATAAATAGGCCCAGTTTCAGCAGAATATTACTGGACATTTAAGTTGTGATACGATCAAATGAAAGCTCAGATACACATAACCTCTTTCTGAAGCCAAGTTTGTTTTTTTGTAATTTAAAAGTCCGTCTTAGAACACTAACCTTTCAGACACATACATAAAAAATCTGTCAAATAATTACCAATGACACAGTTCAGAAGTTAAAAATAAAAAAAATACAAAGAGCCATTTTCTAAAATGAATATAAACTTGAAAATATTGTTCTACTCAAATACTTTATCTTTTATTTACTGGTACTGGGCATTGAACCCAGGGGCATTCGATCTTTGAGCTACACATTCTTTATTTTGAAACAGATTTTCACTAAGTTGCTGAGTATGGCCTCAAACATGGGATCCTTCTGTCTTAGACCCCCAAGTACTAGAAGTACAGGTGTGACTCACTGTGCTACATTCAAAGGAATACTTTAAAGGCTACTGAAGTGACAACAAATATACCTCTGTAATCAAGTAATATTCTCATTACCAGCCTATAGTCAATTTGCATAAAAGGATGTTAGGACTTCCAGAGATCCTGCAATTTACCCAAGATCACAGAAATTAAAAGGCCAGGGCAGTCTGGTGAACCAGCTGTGTCAGACTCAAGACAATTCTCCATCATACAGATCTGCCTTCTTTTCAATGTTGTGCTATTTTTATTAATCAACATAATGTTCTTGGCTTTAATATTTTATATATTCAATTATTAACTAATTAGCTAATAATTTACCTAGTCTTCTAAGTAAGCTCTGAGTACCAAACTCAGATTTGAATGTGTCTATGTTTCTCAGTAATTGAAAGTAGGGTAGGGAGAGGAAAACACAGCTGACTGATATTAAGACAGAATGTGGGAGATGGTGTGATAAAGAAGGGGAGGTTTCTGGGGAGCTGAGAGCCCACAGTGACCAAGCTGTGTCTAGAACGCAGAGTTCTGGGTGGTGTTAGAAAGACCTGCTTTTATTCATCCAGAGGAATGAGATGCCAACCAACACACAGAAGAAATTAACTTCTCTTCATTTCCTGCAGAGTGACCCAGAAAATTAACAGTCATGGGGAAGAAAAGTTATGTAGAGAGCCTAAATAAATACCTTTGTTACATTTGAATATTTGAGTATTAATTCAATTATTTCCCTAAACAAGCTATTTATATGTTCCTCCTCCTCCTCCTCCTTTTTCCTCCTCCTCCTCCTCCTTCTTTTCTTCATCATCTCCTCCTCTTCCTCCTCCTCCTCTTCCTCCTCCTTCTCTTCTCCTTCTCCTTCTCCTTCTCCTTCTCCTTCTCCTTCTCCTTCTCCTTCTCCTTCTCCTTCTCCTTCTCCTTCTCCTTCTCCTTCTCCTTCTCCTTCTTCTTCTTCTTCTTCTTCTTCTTCTTCTTCTTCTTCTTCTTCTTCTTCTTCTATCTCCCCTATCTCCCTCTCTGTGTTCTGGGAGTTGGACCCAGGAGAGTTCTGCTTCCAACTCTGTTGTTATTTTGAAGCCAGGTGTGGCTAGGTTGCTAAGGCTGTTTTAAGTCTGTCATCCTCCTATCTCTGCCTCCAATGTACTGGAATTATAAGCATGAGCCACCATTCCTGGATTATTTGTATGGTTCATCGTGAAAAATTCAGGAGAGAAATAAGAAAAAGAAAAAGATTTTCTCATACCTACTTCCTACTAGGTGTGACCATTGCCATTTTGGTAATTTTCTGTCTATAGTGTTCTTTCTCTTCATGTTTGTTTATGTTATGTATATGTACTTCATGTTAACCACCCTATGCAATGTTACACTCATTTAATAACTAATTCCACTTCTCATCTGTGTAGGTTTTAGAAACACCATTATTTAAATATTTCCCCAAATCATGCTTTGGGAAGTTCTCAATGCAATGTTACAACCATAGGTCTTAACATTTCACATCATGGCTTTAACTGTATTTGTGAAATCAGTACAACTGAATACTGCACTCCAACAAGGTAAGAACATCTCCACTTCACCCATCCATCAACACATCCTCAGCACCTTGCTTACTGTATTATATTTAGTAAATACCCAATAAATGACTGCTAACTACCTGACTGCAATCGGATACTTACATTAAAAGGATCGTTTTATTTTGCTTATGTATACAATCTTACGGTAAAAATTTCTCAACCTAAATCTTAATCTAACTTTTTTTCACTTTTAAAATCAATTTACTAGGAATAGATTTCTTTTATTTTTTTTTGGATCAAAAGCCAAGGCAATCTTGCAATCCTTGGATACATGTTGCCAAATTTGCATTGCACTGAGGCTATAAACATTTTTTCCTCCCACACTAATGTATGACAAAGTCCTTTCTCTGTACTCCTGCCAACAGAGGGTTTTATTTATTTTTAATACTTGCTAATTAGAGAGGTAGGAAGTAGTATCTTAATTCATTAATAAATAGTAAGGCTGAATATTCGTTTATGGGTTTGTAGTCACTTGTAGCTCTTCAGCAAATTCTGTTCTTCCTTTTTTAACCTATCTTTGAGTTCTGGACGATGAATAATAATCTAAATGGAACTGTGCCTAGGGTAAAATTAGATGTGCTTTATTTATGTGTTGGTTAGTAGATATAGTTGGTGGAAAACTCAAATTTGTAAACAAATGCATTTCCATGATAAATGAAGTTACGATGAAGTAGTGCATGCACGTATAATAATCCCTGGGATTTTTATTTTAAATTATTAGAGATAAATGATGTACAGGAATGGGAGTAATATAGAATTATAATTAATAGCATAGATTTCAGTTCAATAGTTTCAGAGTTTAAATTCTGGGTTTCCTACTGAGTAGCTCTGAGGCCTTAGGTAAATAAACTAATTTCAAAATATCTCAGTTTCTTGGCCTTAAAAAGGGGGCCAATTATATTAACACGGTAGCAAAATGGAGATCAAAGATGTTAATTACAGTAAACACATAGAAATGGACTGACCCATAACCTGTTCAATCTTTCTTAGCTGGTTAAAAGCAAACAGATTGTCTCATCACAGCAGCAATTATAGGCAGGAGGAGAGGAAGAATGCAAGGTTGCTTTGAAGGTAGAGAATACTTGTCAGTGGGCTGGGGAGGGAGGAGAAGATAGTATTTAGAGGATGATACCTCTGAGGAACAAAACAACATGAAAAGAAACACTCACATTGAGATAGTAGCAGGTGAAAAAAATTCCTCCAGGAGAAGGAAGTAAAAGGAGGTCAAGGCTGCTGGGGGAGGGTAGAAAATGAACCGGAAAGTGGGGTAACATTCGGCAGAACAGGTTTGCAAAGGGAGCTCAGGGCTGTAGGGATCAATCATCTTAAAAGATTCTTGATTTAATTGTCCCTAGTAACAGAGTGTTATGAACACTATGACAAGAAAATTAGAATTTTTTTATTTATTTTTTGTTGTTTTGCTTTTTGGTGGTAAGGGGTCCCTGGAAGCCCTTCTACCTCCGGGCTACACTCCCAAACCTATTTTTATATTTTTATTTGAAAACAGGGTCTCTTAAGCCAGCACAGCTGGCTTCAAACCTGCGCGATCCTCTTGTCTCTGCCTCCCAAGCACGGGGATTACAAGCGTGCGCCACCACGCCCGGCTGAAAATTAGAATTTAAAAATAAGTATGGAAGAGATTCTTCCAATTGAATTTATTATATTGCATGGTAGTAAGTAAAATGGTTATATTGGAGCAATAGTATCCATAAATATCTTTCAAGTTTGAATAGAATGATAACCTTGTTGGTGAATTCTCTTTAGAGAGAGCAACTTTAGACATTTACCTAGGCAAGGTGGTGCACACTTGTAATTCCATAATCCCAGTACTTGGGAGACTGAGATAGGAAAATTGCAGAATCAAGGCCAGTCTCAGCAACTTATGAGACTCTGTGTCAAACTAAATTGATAAATAGACCCAGGAGTGTAACTTGGAGGTTGAATTCCCCTGACTTCAATCACACAAACAAGAAGGAAAGAAAGAAAGAAAGAAAGAAAGAAAGAAAGAAAGAAAGAAAGAAAGAAGAAAGAGAAAGAATAGAAACAAAACATAAGCAGGAGGTTATTCAGGCCCCTTATCCCTAGACCAGTGGTTGTATTGTGAGTTGCTGGTATCTTCCCTCTTGTTTGCATTTTTCCCCACCCTGTCCATAAAGTGACTCTGCATACTGCTCTCCTTTCTTAAAGTTCAGCCATTAGAATAATATCCATTTGAGTGGTTGTTTTATAGTTTTAGAACCCAAAGGCAGCAGCAAGAATGTTGGATCATCGTCAAGGTTAATAATAATCATAAAAAGAAGGAACAAAACAAAAATATTGTTTGGCAACAGATGTCTGTTTGAGGAAGCTCAACTTCACCCAGCCTCTTCCACTAAACCAATCTTCCATTAGTCCTCGAGGGAGAACTTCTCATTCCTTTTCTAATCTAATTTATTGAGCTGGCCAGCAAGTGGGTAATATGATACTTTCATCTTTATCCCAGAATTTGGGGGCAGTATTAATCAGGAGATTTCGTCTTCAATCCTGGAACATCTATATATCAAAGATGTTAATTGACATTTAGAAAGATAGATGCTATTTAAATATATGTTCACCAATAGTTTCAGGTAATATTTGTCATTCTTAAATCATATTGAAAAATCTTTCTTCTCAATCATAACATATACCACATTATTGTGTGTTGATATTCAAGTTGTAATTTATAGACTTTTGCTAAATGTTTGAATACATATGTTACTTACCACTCCAATGTGGAGAGTAGCAGAAAAAGTTCAGACATTGTTATGGTTTGAATATAAAATGCCGTCCCCAAAAAAAGAGTTCATGTGTTGGCAGTGCAAAAATGCCTAAAGGTAAAATAAATAAGGATTCTAATTTCACCAGTGAATAAGTTAATTAATGGATTACTTTTTGGAATGATTTATTGAGTGGTAACTATAGGCAGGTAGTTGTAGCTAAAGGAAGTCAGTCACTAGGGTCATGGCCTTGGAAATTATATTTACCACTGGTTCCTTTGTTTCTCTCCCTCTCTGCTTCTTAGTGGCCTCATGATGTTTCTGCCTTGGAGCCGACCAACCATGAACTGAACCTCTGGTATCATGAGTCTAAATAAGTCTTTGTTTCTCTAAGTTGTGCTTGTCAGGTATTTTGGTCATTGTGATAAAAAAAAAAAAGCTAAGTAAAACAGGTTTCTCATTCAAATCCACATGAGTTGGAACCTTATTGCAAAGTCTCATTCTCTCTCTTTTGTCTTCTCTGGTCTACCTCCTTAAAGTAAAATAAATATATTATTAATGCCACATGTTAGTAGTTCTCTTTAAATAAAATTATCTCTAACATTTATTTAGTGGAGTTGCTTATGTCTATCTCATTCTAGTTTCTCAGTGATTTTAGGATATTGGCTTTATTAAACCCATTTTCAAGAAAGGAAACTAGTAGGTCATTAGTCTGAAAGAAATGTAATGAACCTTGGATCTGACTACAAATTTCAGAAACTTTCCGATGCAAAGCATTAGCTTGCGTTTGCAGTAGTTGTCCTATGATGCCTCTCCTCCTCCAAAATGGGAAATGAGCCTCAAGGAAACCAGAAGACTGCTTGTAAACAAGGTTGGGTGGTTCACTGCCACATGCGTGTCCTGTGAGAGGAGACCACTCAAAAGACCATGCTTCTTGCTGTCACAGAGGTGGAATCTGAACTTGACTTTGGCTCTCCTTGACCAGCACTGTTATGGTTTGAAATGGTGGGGTTCTTTTTCTTATTCAACTAAGGTTGGTTGAATAGAAAAATTAACGGGCAGCTCAGTGCAGCTTTAACAAGGCTTTATTACAAAATTAGTAGGAAATAGAGAAGAGAAGCAGCATGCTGACTCGTATGCTGGGGAGGCCAAAAAATGGAACTCTGCCCCTTTTGGGGACCTCAACCCTTAAATAGATTTTGTATTGGTATCTTTCTCATCAGTGTTACCAAGGCAATGGGCTAGTTACTTATTCCTTAGCCAGGTGGTGCCTCTTTGTCTCTGGACAGTGCACTTACTAAGTACAAGGGTCAAGAATCTACCTGGCCCTCGGCTCTATTGTATTGGGCAGTATTGGTTGCTCATCAGCTAGGGTGCTTTGAAGCTGCACACAAAGTTTACCTTTCCTATGCCCAGGCTGGATCACAAAGGAGAGGAGGTAAGCAGAGGCACCGGTTGCCTCAATTGTAATTTTAGGGCTAATGGCTTCAGTTGACTCTTAAGACATTTACTATAGGTTAATGATTAGAATGAAGGGCAAAGACAGAGAGGAACTCTGCATTGTAATCACTCCCTGACTGAATGCTTGCACAGCACCTAAGCTCTGACTAGATTTTACATTTTGGAAATTATCAAAGCAATTTTCCAATACCAGCACATTAATACATTTTGATGCCTCTTCCCAATAGTGGTACAAGCACCGCCTGTGCCTAGGGAGCCACGAGGCAAGCATCTCTATGTTTAAGGTCCCCTTTCAGTCATTTCCTCTTTCTTACTCACGTTGCTGTTCAATCTGTGCTCATATAATCTATATTACAGATGAATAATTCCTTCCACTATTGTATTTACCCCTCACAACCATCATTGTCACGAATGCTAGGTCCAGTTCCAGTTCTCTTGTTGTAAAGTGTGACTCACTCCACCTCAACTCACACACCTAAACTATGAGGCCAGGCAGCCTAGCCCTCCCTCTGCAACCTCCCTCCTTCTCCACTCCATCCCTTCAATGTATCAGTTGCCCCCCCATCCTCCCATCCTCCCTCCACTTGCCATACTTGTTCAATCCATAAACATTCCTTTCACCACATTCAAATCCTTCCTGAGTTGAAAGACTTGGCTTAAACATTATATATTCTGACTGCCACAATCTGCCAGAGAGCAAAAAGAATTGTTCGCTACCTTTTTTTTAAAAGTAACACATACCAACTGTACATCATTATAAGGTACAAAGAGTGATAACATGATATTGGTATACTACATTTAATTATTCCATTTTTTAACTATCCTTTCTTTGTGTTGGGTATCTTCAGATTTTTCTTCACTAGTTCTTTGTAAAACATAAAACTCTTGTAAACCATAGTACCCTACTATGCTATAGAAGAGTAGAACTCCTTCCAACTCACTGTATTTTGATAACTGTTATCCAACCACCTCTCTCTGACCTTTTTTCCATTTATCCCTCCTAGCCTCTTTGGACTACTCTTTTACTCTCTGTCTCTTTACATATTAAATATTAATTTGGCCAGGCATGGTGGTGCACACCTGTAACCCCAGTACTTGGGAAGCTGAGAAAGGAGGATTGAAGGCTGGAGGACAGACTCAGTAACTTAGTAAGACTCTCAAAACCCTTGTGAGATCCTGTTTTAAAATAACAAAACAAAAAAGGGGCTAGTGGTGTTGCTTGGAGGTAGAATGAACCCAGTAAAACACAACACACACACACACACACACACACACACACACACACACACACACACCTATAAATAATGCACATTTTTTTCATCTTTTTTCTCAACATGAGGATGCAAGTTGTCCTGTGGAGGGCCTTTGACATTTCTCCTGTGATATCTCATGGTCCCCAGTACTAGAAGCCACATATAGGTCACACACACACACACACACACACACACACACACACACACACAGAAACACACACTTGAACTATCAGGCCCATAATGGTAAGATTTTTAAAGGCAGAAATTTCTACCCCAGAGTTTCTAGCACAGGGCTTGAACTTCTGGAATTAGGAATATATTTAGCCATCTAGAAACTGCTTCCTAATACCCCTATGGATGTGAGTGAGAATTCGCCCTTACTTCACTCTGATATCTTCATGAAGTGCTCCATCAATCAGAATATTGTGTTGCCTAGCAACAATTAGGATGTGTTTGGTTCAGGGATGGGCACGCCACTCACCCAAAGCCAAGGATACATAGAAAGACTCACAGATGTTCATACCTCAGCAGGGGACACTATGGTAACCCTCCTGCCACTAGCCCAGGCCCTCCTCTCCTAGAGTGGACTGGCTGCAGAGGAAGCAGACATAAAATGCTCCCAATCTTATCATCTGTGCACCATCCAACCTAAACCTGAAGCTGTCCATCTCTCCCCTTTATATTTAATTTACCTGGAATTTTTTTTAATAAAAGGAGTCTTCTCTCTATTTAAACCAATTTGAGTCTAGTTTTCTGTCACTTGCTACCAATAGAGTCTCATATATAAAGTAGATATCAGTTAATTTTGTGAAGAGATCCTTAAGGAAGTAAACAAAGCTGCCATTGAGGGCCTCTGAAAGAGCCCTTAACAAGGAGCCTTTGATATTGGAGAGAGGATCTGAATATTAATGCCCACTCTCCAGAGAGGGCAGTGAATCTCAGTGCTGACCTTCAGTAAAGCTAAACAAACAAGACTCTATCAACTCCTCGCAAGTTCCTGTCAAAGAGCATCCAAAGCTCAACACTGCATAGCAATTGCTATGACGGTCTTTCTGTAGTGTAGACAGATCATCAGTGATAGTCCTATGACACAAGGGGCAAGGGCCAGGACGAGGAGAGCAGGTAAGGAGGTTCAAGTTATTTAAACGATAGAGAGAGATGGTGAGTAAAAACCCTAAATAACTGGATCTGGTGATGCATGCCTGTAATCCCAAAACTTGGGAGGCTCAGACAGGAGGATCGCAGGTTTGTGGACAGCCTCAGCAATACAGTGAGACTTTCTGAAACTTAGTGAGATTTTGTTTTAAAATGAAAGGTAAAACAGGGCTGAGGGCATAGCTCAGAGGTAGAATGATCCTGGGTTCAATTCCCAGCACCACAAAAAATATACCCTCAATAAACAAAAAACAAACCTAGGTGGATCTGCCAATGAGACAGTATTACTTCATGATTCTGTTTTTAGCCGATCGGGCTCCATTGAAATACTTTTGGTCCTCACTGTACCACTATATCTCAAACTCAGTTGATTCAACCATAATATTGGTATAAGTTAGTGCCTATAAATTATTAGTGAATTTGAGCATTAGGGTTCCCTCGGTTGAATACAGCAACCCACTATAAGAAATATATTGACAATTCCAATCCAGCATCTGTGTACACACGAATCAGAACTTTCAGACAAATTTTTTTGTTTTTCCAATGCAGAATGCTTCCAAATATTTTCATCCAATTCTATTATGATATTATTTTTATTTTAAGATGGCCATGATCTACTAAGCTGTCATGGCCACCAATATAATATGTCTACTACATCTGAATGTGTATTACATTTAATCAGCACAGGAGACACTCCTATCCTCCTGAAAGAGGCTTCACAACTGATTTAAAGTTCTTCTTTGGTCCTAGGATGAAACTGGGAGTCCATGGAAGGACAGTCCCTGGGGTGCACCGATTTACCACCTTAACTCCTAAAGAGTTTCTTCTTCCCTGTTTTGCTATGTGAGAGGGAATATGCAAAATGAAAAATTTGCAGAGGACTGAGAGGCCAGGGTTCCCATAATTTATCAGAAACCTCCCAGGGATTTCTAATATATCTTTGGATGCATAAAGATTCTATTTCAATAGGTTTAGCATAGGCATCTGAAATCTGAGTGTTTAACAAGCACCCAGAGGATTTCTGATGAAGGGGGAGTGGCAAGATATGCTTAAATCTACACTCTCATTTGCAGACAACACTGGGTTCCATAAACTTCATTTAAACCTATATATGGAGACTCAGACCATTAATAGACAGCAACGGAAATGTCACGATTTCCCTAAAGCTGAGGTTGAAGATGGGGAGGGAGAAGAAGCAGATTGCCTCTGTCTTTAGCATAATCTGAGTGGAATAGGAGACCACACACAGAGCAGTTCAGGCATCCACACACCACCATTCTGACCTCTTCTGCTTCAGCCCAGCTGGCTCACATTGTCCTTAAGCCAAACAGGTGGCAGTCTTTATTAAATAATAACAGGATTTAAAATATGAAGAAGTGGCTGGGATGGGAGCAGTTAAAAGCAATACAACCATCTTCGGTTTTGTTATTTTTAAATGTGGGTGTTCCATATGTCAGATCCTAGCAGCTGCCAGGCTCTCTGGGCCCAGGAGAGCCATGTTCCTATGTTTGCACTAGGAGGAAAAGCTTGATGTTCTTTCATTATTTCTTTAAACTCCTGCAAGTCTCTTCAAGTGCAACATATTGGACATTTGTTCGAGTCACATTTGGAGACATCCCTTAAATAGTTAGAGCAGTAACTCAGTCACTGGAGACCAGAGAGGAGAGGGTATGCCGCAACACCCTTCATTCTCTGATTGGAACGGTCACTTAACTGCAGTTTATGGTACCGTGTCCTCTGGACTAGATGGTTTCTTAGTTTCCTTTCCACTCTAAAATGTCTAGAAGTCCCTGAGTTACTGGGATACAAATGTAATTTAGTTCAGAGTCTTATGTAAAATGTTGAGAAAAGAGAGAAATATGTTAGAAATAGAACTTTGCTCACGAATCCTGTAAGTTGGGGTTTCTGTGAGTCAGCCTAGGAAACAGCCAAAGTTTGAAGAAGAGAGAGCTGTGGGAGGGTGGTATGAAAACTCAACTGGGAGTCAGGGCCGATTTAGCTAAAAAGCATATTTTCTAAGCCCCGAGCTACACAGCCTCAGGTAAGTTGTTGAACATCTTTAGGCCAGTTTCATGATCTGTAAAATTGAAATAAAACATCCTTAAGGTGAAAAGTGTCTGAATTTGTTTGGTCATCAATCATTTTATTTACTCATTCATTCAAGCATCAAGCAAAAATTGATTAGTATCTACTACTGACTGGTTACTGAAACAAGCATTGTTTGATCATTTGAGAGAATTAGTTCAGTGAAATATATGATAAGTGATTGGTTGTGTTCTACCTGCAAAGTTTTCCTGATAATACAGGAAAGCTTTTAATACAGCGTCTTTCTAGTAGATTTTTTAATACAGCCTCTTTGTAGTAGATCTCTACCTGCCCTAGCATGTTCTTGATAATAGAAATTTATTTTTTTTAGCATTCCTAATCAGATACTTCCCCACTTCCAAGAGCTTTCTTTATTTCGTGTGTGTGTGTGTGTGTGTGTGTGTGTGTGTGTGTGTGTGTGTGGCTGGTGATTTAACCCTGGGGAATTCTACCTCTGAGGTATAACCTCAGTTCTTTTTATTTTTTATTGTGAAACAGGATCTCAGTAACTTGTGGAGGGCCCCACTAAGTTACTGAGGCTGGCTATGAAACTGTGATCCTCCTGTCTCAAACTTCTGAGTGTTGGATATTCAGGCATGTGCTACCATGCCTGCCTTCCACTTTTCCTTTGAAGAACTATTTTGCCCTCATTCCAGGTAGTCCTGGTGAGACTGTCAATCAAAGCACCCTACATTTTATTCTAGAGCTGGCCTCATGAACAAGGTCATCCTCAATACTGCAGCTTCTCTGAATAACAAGCAACACATGGAAGATACTTGACTCAAATAGAGCCAGTCATAATCTGCCTTATGATTTATCCTATACATTATTTTTTAATTTTTAATATATTTTTATTGGTGCATTGTAATCAAACATCACAATAGAATACAGGACTTGTGAGGATATCCAAGCACACATCATCCAATTGGCCTTTATCCAATTCCCATCCCATTCCTCCCTTGATCCCATGCTTGATTTAGTGATTAATTTCGATATATTTGTTTACATACATCATATGTATTAAAGAGATTCCATCTTCTCCCATCCCATCCTCTGATTGGTCGGTCACCGTAATTGCTCCTCCATAGGGACCCTTCTTCAATCAGATTTCCTCCTATTACTCATTAATTCCTAGTTTTTGCATATTAGGGAAGGCGTATGATTTTTTTTATGTTCTGTGATATTTCTCTGTGTATGCCGCATTGCAAGTTCCGATCCTGGCCTTGGAGATCCCACTCTTGAAGGCCCTGGCACCAACCTGGCCACCCGGCAGGCTCTGATCTTGGCCTCACTGGCCTCATCACCAGCCTTGCCTCATGGAAGGGTCTAATCCTGGCCTCGGAGGCCACAGCACCGGCCTTGCCTTAAGGCGAGGTCCTATCCCTGCCTTGCTGGCTCCAGCTCCAGCCTAACCACATGGCAGGAACCAATTTCCGCCTTGCTGACCCTAGCACTTGCCTTTGCTACAAGGCAGGCTCTGATCATGGCCTCAGAGGCCCCAGCACCAGCCTTGCCTCATGGCAGGCTTCAATCTCGGCCTCGCTGACCCCGGCACCGTCTTCACCCCTCGACAGGCTCCAATCCTGGCCTCCAAGGCTCGAGCACCGGCCTTGCCTCACTGCAGGCCCCAATCCAAGCCTTACTGGCCCCAGCACTGGCCTCAACCCTCAGCAGGCTCCAATCTATTCTGGCCTCACTGGCCCCAACACTGCCCACACTGGCCCTAGCACCAGCCTTACCCCTTGGCAGGCTCTGATCCTGGCCTCGGAGGCCCCAGCACCGCTTTGTCTCACAGCAGGCTCTGATCCTAGCCTTGCTGGCACCGGCACCAGCCTCACCCCTTGGCATGCTCCAATCCTGGCCTCGGAGATCCCAGTACTGGCTTTGCCTCATGGCTGCCTCTGATCCCGGCCTTGCTGGCCCCGGCACTGGCCTCTCCCCTTGGCAGGCTCCGATCCAGGCTTTGCTGGCCCTGCTACCAGCCTCACCCCTCAGCAGGCTCTGATCCTGGCCTGCGAGGCCCTGGAACTGGTCTTGCCTCACAGCACATCACGATCCCAGCCTCACTGGCCCCGACACCGGCCTCACCCCTCAGCAGGCTCCGATCCCAGCCTCCTAGGCCCAAGCATCAGCCTTGCCTCATGGCAAGCTCCAATCCCGGCCTCGCTGGCCCTGGCACCGGCCTCACCCCTGCACAGGCTCTGATCCCTGCCTCAGAGGCCCCAGCATCGGCCTTGCCTCATGGCAGGTTCTGATCCTGGCTTTGATGGCCCCAGCACCAGCCTCACCCCTCCACAGGGTCTGATCCTTGCCTCGGAGGCCTCAGTATCAGCCTTGCCTCATGGCAGGTTCTGATCCCAGCCTCGCTGGCAATGGCACCAGCCAAGCTACCGGGCAGCCTCCTATCCTGGCCTCAGAGGCCCTGGCCCCAGCCTTGCTGTGCATTGGGTTCTGGTCTCTGTCACTATGAGCTGGTCATCTACAGATGTTCCCTTTTTTCTTTCTTTTTTCTCTTTCTTTCTTTCTTTCTTTCTTTTTTTCTTTCTTTTTTTTTTGTGGTACTGGGGTTCCTGAATACCCTTCTACCTCCGGGCACCACTCCTGGAGACCAATTTTTTATATATATTTTTATTTGGAATCAGGGTCTCCTAAGCCAGCGAGGCTGGCCTCGAACCTGCGCAATCCTCCTGTCTCCACCTCCCAAGCATGGGGATTACAAGCATGTGCCACCATGGCCGGAGTTCTTCGATTTTTTTTTTTTAATATGAGAGAGCAGTACATGTCTTTTGTGAAAGCTGTGACCCCAAATAACTAATGGCAATAAATTTTGTCTTCCCTCCAAATGTAGAGGCCCACAGTTTCACTTCAGAAAGCAGGCTATGGTGCTCCACGTGCACCCTGGCCTCCCGCTCTGCACATAGGAACATGGTGGCCATGAGGGTTGATGACTGCCAGAACACGCAGCATGGTGGCCCATTTCGGTTATGTGGGACTCCCTCTGAAACACCCCAAACCCTTTTACCACTTAGCATATTGTCCAGAATTCCTGAGCGTGTGTGGCAGGAGCAGTCTACTTTGGGGGATATTTCTTCAAAAGTTCAAGGTGGACTGGACAAGGTCTGTCTGCCCCTCCAAATTCTGGTTACCACCACCACCACCGCTGCTGGCACTACCATCTCGGTTCTCTCCTGAATACCTTTCCCACAGTTTGTTTTCCAGAATTCCCGAGCAGGTGCGGTAGTAGCAGTATACCTTTGAGGATATTTCTTTAAAATTATGAGGTGGATTGGATTGAATCTCTGCCTCTACCTAATACTGACCACCGCTGCCACTGCCACATCCATCTCGGTTCTCTTCCGAGCACCTTATTCACACAGCTTGTTGTTCCAAATTCTCAAATGTACGCAGTGGTGGCATCCTACCTTTGGGGTGATTTCTTTAAAAGATCAAGGTGGATTGAATCAGATCTTTGCCTCTCCTGAATACTGGCCGCTGCCATTGCCACTGCCTCCGCAATCTCAATTCTCTCCCAACCACTTTTTCCACACTGCATGTTGCCCAGAATTCCTGAGCATGCACTCCAGTAGCATTCTACCTTTGGGGTCATTTCTTCAGAAGATCAGGGTGGGTTGGATCATATCTTTGACTCTTCCAAATCCTAGCCTCCACCACCACCTCTGCATCCGCCACGCCGCTACCACTGCCTTTCTCCTGGTTCTCTGATGAACTCCTTCATTACATGATATTATGTCCAGAATTCTTAAGAATGTGCGGCAGGAGCAGTCCCCTTTGCAGGGATTTTTCCCCAAAAGTTCCAGGTGAATTGGATAGGATTTGCCTGATCTCCTGAATTCTGGCTGCTGCCGCCGCCATCTTGGCCCCTCTCCAATATTTTTTTTTTTTAATAAGAGAAGACAGTATGTGTTTTTTGAAGAGGTTGTGGGATCGAGCACTCAGCAGCAATGAATTTTATCTCCTCTCCAAAAGCAGAGGCCCACAGCCTCACCATGTAGAGCAGGATCTGCTGTTCTGAGCACAACACGAACCCTACCACAGCTCAGAGGAGCATGGCAGCCAGGCCCCCTGAGTTCCCTGGGATGCACCATGTGACTGGGCTTCCGGCCTTTCACTACTTGGCTCCCTCCATCACGCCCAGATCATTTCCAAGGTATGTTGTTAAGAGTCCCCAGCATGCATGGCTGAAGCGGTCTATCCTTCCAAAATTCATTTTTCTTGCGAGGCGTGCGCCTCCTTGTCATCTTGCTTCTAATTCTGCCATTATCCACTCTCTCTCCTGTATTCTAGATAGGAAGTCCCGGCTGGAAATGTCTCTTTAAGTTGTCCCAATCAGATATTAAACCAAAAATCTGGTGTCCAGAGCTTCTACGAGGAATGCATGTCCTTGTCGGCAGAGTCGGTTGCACTGGCAACCGCGGCCACCATCATCTTTCGTAAGTCTCTGAGTTACACTTTAAAAGGCAGAGGATACAGAGGAGCTGGACAGGCTGGAGTTTCTGGACACGGCCATCCTGGCGCCTATGCATCGTTGTGGCTCAGCCCTAGTGTGGACGTGGCTGCCGCTGCCCCCACGACCCCCAGCCATGACCAAGTGGCCTCTGGACTGCTGTACTTCCTGCTTGGCCGGCTGCCACCACTGCTGCTGCCACTCCATATTTATCCTATACATTCTTAAAGAAGTTCTCTTTGCTCCCTTTTCCTTTGGATATTGGGTCATAACGTTTTAGATTTGAGTGCGTGGTGATTTTCCTGACACAGAGAGATTTAGAGCTGAGAAACAAAGAAGATGCCAGAGACATTAAAACTTTATTTGAACACCTGGATCCAATAGTGCCTGAAGCCAGACCTGTGACTTCTCACTTCTGTGAGCCAACATTTCCCTTTTTGTTTTAACTTGGTTGACATTTAGTTTTTTCTCACTTGCAAATAAAAGAGCTCTGAATAATTCATCTTTCAAAGTCTGCACTAATTTATATTTCCTCACATGATCTCTTTGATTTCCTCAGATAGAAGTCATTAGTGGAATATATTTTCTTTCTCTTGTATTGAGATTTTCTCACTTGCTCCCAGTTTTATAGTTAATCATGTGCAGTCGGTAGCCCTCCTCTTATCTAATATTTGATCATCTATTTTTAAATAAAGTTAATTTAAATATTGTTATAATTAATAATTTAAAATTATTGACTAACAATGGGTAGAATGTGTCAGGACTAAAGCTAATTGATTTATATGTAATCTTATTTAATCATTAGAGCATGTATGCTAGGTGGGCTTTACTCTTTTCTTTTAAAAATTAAACAAAAATAGGTTAAAGAAGCTAAGTAGTTTACCCAAGTTTCCATAAAAAAGATTAGCAGAAAGTAAGGTTAGAATGTCTTAATAAATAAGAATGCTTAATCACATATGTGTGTGCATATATATATATATATACACACACACATAAACATGCATATAAATGTGTACATACGTTTATGAGTGTAGAGTATGCATACATACAAAACTTTTGTGCCAGCATCACCATAATCTGCATCCATATTGGTGTTTGCTATTCTCTAGTCTACACCCTTTCGCAGTTTGCAGGGCCTGGAGGTATGCCTCATGCAATTAAACCAGTGAGTGAATGGATTGATACAATGGAACCTATACCCAGGGATGCTAAGTTACCCATAAAGAGCACCACATGATAGCCAAACCAACTCAAATGGAGATGGCATGACCTTTCTGTTCTTGCAAGTTAGTGTTTGGCAACAAACAAACAAACAAAACAAAACTTTACAAGGCTACCAATGTCTGAAAGACAAGGCTATTTAAAGAAGTACAAGCTATGATGGATGTGTAGATCCAGCAAATTCATGATATGGGATAGAAACATTGCTATGCATGTTTTTTTTTTAATAACTACAAAAATCACATGTACAGATTTCTGCATGTGAAAATTGATAGCGTTGCCGATGCCACTCATCTCTTTAAACAAGCAAACTCATCTTCACCAGTGCTGTTACATCAGTAATAAATTGGTTCCTCAGATATATCTGCTTGCAGGTTAGAACTGAGATTGAATAGATAATAACTTTTGGGGGTAGAAATGCCTGCCATGACAAATATAAAGAAATTCATGACCTGGAAAGAGCAGGTTCATTAAGTACCTAGGAAACTGCAAACAAACAAACAAACTGCAAGCAAACAAGAAAATCAGCACACACAGGGAGGTGATTCAAAAATAACAATTTCAATGTACACAAGCTGGTAGTTATGAAAACACGCACTGTATAAAGAAGACTAGCTGCTCAGGCTGATTTAGAATCAAGACATAAGGGTGGGGAGCTTGGATGGGACCTATCTAATACCACACAGGAGATCAAGCTGGGTTTTTCTGGTGACCTCGTATAGGGTGACAGGTTTTGCTATTATCATACAGGATACAAATGACTTTGATGGAACTTCAGTGTGAGACAAGGGGTCTGTTGGGGGTGACCATTTTTCTCCCTCAGAAAAAGAATTGGGTGTCATTGGTGAGCTGAGTCTACCAACATTGTGAAACCATAATTTAACTAAAAATGAAAAAGTTGTGGTAAGGGGGAAGCTCACCAAATACTGTGTGTATGTATGTCCCCATCATTCTGAACTTCCTTATGATGTGAGATTACAAATCACCAATATAAGATGATTTATTTTGAAAAAGGAAGGGGTAGGCATATGAAAGGCTCCACAGAAAGGGTTCAATGTCCAGCAAAAGCAAGCTTTTCTTGAAAGTCAAGCCTACATTCAACTTTTTGGTCTAACATCATTTGCCATGTGCCCCTGATCATGTCACTTCAATGGTTTGGATTTCAGTCATCCATCTTTTAACAGTAGACTTTTTTTTTTTTTTCTGGTGGTACTGGGGTTCCTGGAAGCCCTTCTACCTCTGTGCTACACTCCCAGACCTATTTTATACTTTTTTAAAATTTGGAAACAGGGTCCTGTAAGTCAGTGTGGCTGGCTTCGAATCTGCAGGATCCTCCTGTCTCTACCTCTCAAGTGCGGGGATTACAAGCATGCGCCACCACTCCCGGCAACAGTAGAAATTTTTATGCCAGCTAGTGACTTGACATCCCAGAGACTAATGGGTAAAATCTTGCAAGTTGGGGAGAACTCTGAAGTAGAAGTCTTCTTACTTATTGCAGTATTGGGTTGCATCTTGTTCTCATTACCAATCGAGGTACTGAACTTCTCTATGTGTATAAAATGTTAAGGAGCCAGGTGTGGTGGCACACATTTGTAATCCCAGCATTTTAGAGGCTGAGACAGGAGGAATGGGGTTCACAGACAGCCTCAGCTACTTAATGAGGCCCTTTGCAACTCAGTGAGACTCTGTTTCAAAATAAAGAATAAAAAATAGAACTGGGGGTGTAGCTCTGAGGTAGAATGCCCCTGAGGTCCATCCCTGGAACTGCAAAAAAATAAAAAATAAAATATTAAGGCTATAATAAATATCACCTATATAAAAGAAATATTAGATACATTCCCTATAACTGATAGTATTTCCACTGACTACTCATTTTGATAACTACCAGCAAGCCTTGTCCCATACTGTTATCAAGATATTTCTAAACAGGGGAAGGGGTATATGAGCTCCTTTTATTCTATTAGTGTGTGATCTGCTGGAGCCAAAAATGGTTCTGAAGAGAGGAGTGATGATTAAAGACTTCAACCATGGGAGGGTCACCAGTCTCTACTGGGCCGACCCGGGCTTATTCTCCTGTGGTTATTTGTACAGTTTCTAGCTTCAGGTTACACCAGAATACAAGAAAGACTAGTCCAAGGTACATACATCACAGGCAGGTCAAACACTATCCTTGTACAACACAAACAATACAAACCTAATCTTATCTCAGACAGAACAATAGCATCATTAGTTCCCAGAGAGTCTTAATTACTTTCAAACCTCCATGACCCAAACTTTGTTGACTCTGGGTGGAAGAACAGTGAGAAGTACTCTTTGAGTAAAGATAAGGGGAAGACCTTAGTAAAGATAAGGGGAAGACCTTAATGGTTCCCTACAATGGCCAAGGACATGGGGAAGTACTTAATGGCTCCCGACAGTGATCCTTAATGTAAATTATTTTGGTTTCTTTGGTTTTTTTCTCCCATGGACCTGAGATAGGGTGGTTAGTATTGAACCTGGACCAGTGTTCTGCCCCAAATATTGATGTGTGTCTTCTATTGTATTGGTCGAACAAGACAGCTCATGAATCACCAACTAAGTTTAGCAGTGTCTGTCTTCTGCCTTTGTTTTGCCAGTATCTGGACTTTTTACCCACTTTACATTAGCTCCTGGCAATAGTCTGGACACTCTTTTATGCAATCCAATCAGAACTTGGCTTTTCCCAGCTGACCTGTTCAGGATGTCTGAAATTTCTGTACTGAAGTGTCCCTGAGCTGTATTTTTTGATCTTTCCCTATTGGACAAGAACATTGGAACATCTTGGCAATTCTATCAAGGTTCTGTTCCTGAGGAGGAGCAGGTTACTGTCCTTATCCCTGAGTCCTTGATTTCGATATCTCCTCCCCAATTTCATCATCTTGAGGTTACAGAAAGTTTTGGGTTTAAATTTCTTTGACTGTTCCCAGTATTTTCTTAAATAATACTGCAACATCTATTTTAATGGGAATGAATTAACATAAACTGTAAACAAAGAAGCCTCTTAAAATTGTAAACATCACAAGAAAATGGAAGGACCTGGGGAACATTATGTTAAATGAGATTAGCCAATCATAGAGAGTGAAGGGTCATATGTTTTCTTTAATATGTGCAGGGTAGGAAGTAAGTGGGATACAAGAGGGACTCCGGATGATGAGGAGAAACTTCAGGGGAGCCAGGGAGGAGATAGAAGGGTAGGAGTCGAGGAAGACTTAGGTTCTTTAATAGAAATACTACCATAGAATATGTGTGTACATGTGCATATATACCAATGTCAATATGGGTACTCTGTATTGGGAGGAAGGGAAACGGGGAGGGGAGTAGCAAGAGTATATGCATGTATATAATTGGAAGGGTAGGAGTCGAGGAAGACTTAGGTTCTTTAATAGAAATACTACCATAGAATATGTGTGTACATGTGCATATATACCAGTGTCAGTATGGGTACTCTGTATTGGGAGGAAGGGAAATGGGGAGGGCAGTAGCAAGAGTGTATGCATGTATATAATTGTCAACATTATCATTTAAATTATAATGTGAGACTATAATGTAACAATAAAAGCACAAAAATTATAAACAAAGAATTCAACAAAACCATTTAAAATTATGAGTAAGGAAGACTTTTAACACAGCTATCTGAAGCTCTGAACACCTATGTACTTATGATTCTAAAAGCATGATGTCCATGTGCACATAGAGTTTAGTATGAAAATAAGCATCTTTAAATTGTTAAATTCAATATCTTGTTAAATTAGTACATTCTGTCCCTGAGGATTTCTTCTTTGCCAACTCAAAAGTGTTGACATTTTCATCCATATGAAGACTCTGGTACATATAGGCTCATATGAAGACTCTGGTACATATAGGCTCATAACAAAAATACAGAGTACATCACAAAATAGATTTAAGACCTCTATTATTTTTTCTTAACAAAGTTATTAAAACCTATTTTGAAGTACTTTAATATTTAAACGGCCAAATAAGCACTTTTGTGCCTGAAAAGTAAACTGCAGTTGGCCTTATTTTGATAAAAACTCCAAGAATCTAGCTTTGAGTTTTATTTTTGCCTATGAACATATTGTTAAAAATAAATTTGAAAAATAATTTTAGCAGAAGCAGACCTCAGAGTGGTTTAATATTCTCCTTTTATCTCTTAGTATAGAACGTGGAGGTTAGAACTCACCACAAAGTGACCTTGTTTACTACTTATTGAGCTAAGTGGATCAGTGGAGGAAAAAAAAAAACTAAACAAAACTAAAAGGCAGTTAACTGACAGTTCACTTTCCTGTTTTTCTTTAAAAATATTTTTAATTCAATTTTAACATGTAAAAATATTAATATATGTCATTTTATAATGTAGAAACTGAGAAAAAATACAGGTACAGGTCATTTCCTTTTAAATATTTCCCCAAGAGATAACTTCTATTATCAATCGAATGTGTATTTTTCTGTTCTATTTATAAGCACTACATAAACATATATAGAGAGAATAACAAAGTTTTATTGTATGTGTGCACTACCACTTTTATTTTTGTTTCACTTAATATTCATAAATATTGACATGTACACACATTGCTAGGGTCCGAGAGTTGCCCCCTTACCCAAATAACGAAGAACTTACCAAGGATGTAAATCACACTCAGGGTTTATTGTGCTGCAGCTCTTACTGGCAAGCCAGTGGTCGGAACTCTTTCACAAGCCTAACTGTCTTTAGAGGAATTGCCCAGTGGCTACCAGAGATTTCCCTCTGGCCAAGCTAGAGTTTAGCCTCACTGACAGAAGGATGTGGTCAGAGTCGACCCTGAGCCCACTTAAGGTTCTATATGTATAGCCCCTGAAGGGAGTGGTAATACATGTCACAGCCCACCAAAAGGGAGGATATAGCCAATCAAATAAAGAGGTAAACAAGTACAACCAATGATTTTAAAAGCAAGCACAGACACACTTGAATCACAGCAAATGGTTTTAAAGGACAGCCTTTCTATGTCACCTCCCACCAAGGAATGTCTATCTCTTTTAGGCTTGGTTACTATGGTAACCTTTAGCTCAGGCCATGAGGGCCAGATGTTTTCTTATAGATAAGGCTGTGGTGGGCTTAGAACTCACTTTCAAGAAAAATATCTTTACACTCTAAAACACTTTATAATATTTTAAAAATATTTCAAACTTTAAAGAAACGACTCCTAGCATCAAAACAAGAATCTTAAAAGACAAGTCTAACCTTAAAACAATTTCTAACAGCAAATCAGGTTTTTAGATTAAAACAACTTTTAGCATTAAAGCAAATGGGGCATAAGCAGGATTATAGAAGCAAGGACTTGTGCAAGCAGTTACAAGCAGGAACTTACAAGTTTTTACTCTATAATTAATATAATTATACTCTATATTAATATAATATAATTCTATGTTAGCAAGCGGGGTTACAGAAGAAGAAACTTGCAGGATTATTCTAACTTAGTTCTATATCATAACATTTTAATTTCATAAGAGGAGGGGGAAGGCCCCCCACATTCTTACAACATAAAAATGATTTATCATATTCCATAGGTATGTAAATATAATACTCCCATAAAACATAACTATATTATATTGTATACATTTGGACATATATACAAAATGAAATCTTTACATTATTTATTAATGCACATATATGCTTATATATTAATACATATAATAAGTGTAAATTACTATGATATATTATAATTTGCAGCAGCAAAAGAAACATGGTAGGCATTTTACAAAAAGCATCATTTTTTTCTTTTTGGCTATTTTAACTTTTATGGAAAGTGAATACTGGAGTTTATATGACCAGCCCACTAATGACAGCCATTTAAGTTCTTTTCAAACAATGTTATAAGCTGTGCTGTAATCAACATGAGTATATCATTTAGTTTAATTTGCTTGTAAAAAAACAGAAGAGAATCAGGTAAGTTATTTCATATAAGGGGTGTAAGATTTAGTTCAATACACACATGCAGAATATCCCAATAAGAACTGAACAATCAGATGGAAAAGAATGCAGATCTCTTGAATGATGAATTCTCAATTGACCTTTGCTTGTACGATCTGGGTAGGCAAGGCATGTGGAGTTTCTTCTGGGGTCTCTTCCTTGTGCTCAGGCACTCTTCCTTTTACTTTCTGATTGCTTCTTGGCTTTTGTACTCTTTTGTACTTCTCTCCAGGTGCTCTTGACACCTGAGAGTCACTGTCCACAGCCTAGAGCTCAATAAAAAAGAATTGGAATGAGAGAGGGGGGGATAGGGAGGGAGAGAGAGAGGGAGAGAGAGAGAAACCACGAGCATCAGGCCACGTCATGAGTCTGGCCCATGCTTTTTTTTTGGTAAGGTGTCCAACAAAGAGGAAAGAGAGGGCAGACACACGTTACATGGCCTAGATAATTTGTTAATTTACAGAGGTGTTGTAAATGGACATTTCTCATAATTAAGTAGACACTTCCGCTGGTCAACTACTCCATTCACAGGACCTGGGGCTCAGTGTGGCTCCCTGATAACCCCCTCTTCACTTTGATTCCAAAGGACTAACTCACTGTATCCCCCACATATATGGTATGAGAAGTTATAATTCATGCCAGGCAAGCCCAGGGACCTGATCTGGGTGCTGCACACACTCTGGACTGTACATTATAATGCATAAAATAAATCCAATAATGCACAATATGCAAATATAAAATTTAATGAGATGATATCTGAAATATTTTTTACAAACTACCAAACTATTAGCTAATATATGAAGCTTGTTCTATTAAAATAGGAGTAAAGTAATAATGAGGAAATTTAAGACTATCCCTGACAACATGGCAGTAGCAAGGTTTGCACACATAACTACCTGATCATCCTTTGGCTTCACCATTATATTTTTTTTTATCCTATAAATTGCAGGAGTTCGTACCAAGCTCTAGATTTAAGGAGACCAATTGGGAAGGCTCAGTTTCTGAACAGCAAACTTTTTGTAGCCCAGGATATCAATTCAATAATGGATTAAGTGCAAGTCATTTTTACCACCAAGATGAAAGATGTCAAAAAGGAGAAAGTCAGGGTGCCATAAAGATTCTCTATCTCAAGGATATCATAGAACAACCTCTGTGCTCAGACTACTTCCCTGCTTTCAGTGGCCTTCTTTCTTCTTGTCTAAGCCTGTCCCTTCCTTAGTCTCAGACATAAACTCCCACTGTATCTTGTGAGTACCAGAACTAAGCTACATTGGGAAATGAATCGGGGTCAGAAAACACTTTTGCTAGTGTGTAGTGACTTTCATAGGCTGAACTGACATAAAAAATTCAAAAACCTATAGGAAGCCTATTAGCTTAGCCTGCTCTGGTCATGCTTTATGGTTTGATGGATCTTTAATTTGTTTACTAAATTTTTTTGTCAAAGGTTTTATTATATGCATTAAATTCCCTTGGAAACCCCTAGAAATGTGGACGAAGCTATAAATAATTAAACAGCCTTGGGGATTTCATTTCTTTTTACTTAACAATCCTTCTTTCATGATTTCCCCCAAAATTTCTAGAGAATAAAGAATTAATATAATCATTTGGTAGATGAGGGAATGAAGCTATGAAAAAGTAAATAACTTATTCAAGCGGAACTAACAATAACTGGTTACTTGTGCTCAAAGCCAGATGTCCTCTCTCACCAATTGCTTCTTCATAAGTTGAGTCTTGTGCCTTGATTAATGAACCTGCATTAGGAGAGCTAAAATCCTGCAAGCATCAGCTGCTAAGTAGCACCTGAGCTTTTAGAAACCTTTTCCATTCACTAAGTACTGCCATTTATAAACTTCCATTAGGGGGGGATTAGAGAAAACTGTTTAAATGGCATTCTTAAAGTAATTCATAAACAATGATCTAGCAAAATCTCATTTTAAGGCAAAATTAAGAAGTCCACACCATAAAAGTGAAAAACTGGAAGCAACCTAAATGTCCACCAATAAGGGATTGATTACATGAAGCATGTTGTATTCACATTACGGAATATCGTATGATTAGTTAAATGGATGATGGAGAAACACATTAACTTGCTTGAAATATATAGATATTAAATAGATTCAAACAATGGGTTACCTAAATGCTTTGTAGAAAATAATTTTATATAAATAATATATATTTTTATATTAAATATTGAATATTGTGACAATAGTTATACATATTGGGTAGTAAAGTTATATGTTATTTCCTACTTATATAGTTTACAGACAAAAACAAAGAAAAGAATTTCCACCTAACCTAAGAACAAAGAAGACCTAGCCAAGCTGGAACTTACTATGTAGTATTTTTCTCAAATATAGAAAGTGCACAAAGTATAGCTTAATTAAGTCCCATAACACCTGTAACTTGCATCCTTGCTTGTCAAACTCCTACATAGGCATCACATTTTTAAAATAATATTAGTGAACATATTTTGTTTGGGCCTGACTACATATACGAAAGTCTTATTTTATTGTCTCAATTCCTCTGCCCCAGTCTGATTTAAATGCTTTATTCTGACTTCCCCAGATCCTTATCATGTGGTTATTGTTATGCCACCACCAATATTCCATGGAATAATCATTTATGATTTCCTTCTGTCATTCTGATACCTAGTTTATGAACTCAGCTTGTCGTGAGAATCCCATAAATTCTCTGAAATGTAAATTTCTTTAACCTCATTGGTGCTTGAGACAGAAACGAATAAGATGCTTTACAAAATAAAACAAGACAAAACCTACTGCCTGGGACATAGCACTTGTGTTTCAAGTTAGTGAACAAAGATGAAGGATAGATATTTGAGGAGCAAACAAAAAGCAACAACAATTACAGACTATACGTACTCTCACTTGAGTTCCCTTTTTAGAGAAGGATGCTGTAGTAGTCTATTACTACTTTTTTGTTACTGTAATAAAATGCTTGAAGCTGAGTAACTTTATTTTAAAAAGCAAGTTTATTTGTTTCGCAGGTCTGGAATTTCAAGATCAAGGGTCTGCACCAGGCGATAATTTTCTTGCTGGCAGAGTCTCAAGGTGACACCAGGTGTCACATGGGAAGAAAAGAGGGGGTGCAAAGGTGTGTGTCCTTTCTGGCCACTTTCTTTTCTTATAAACTATTCATGTTCAATCATGGGGACTTCACCCTGATGACTTTGTCTAATCTTAATCACTTCCCTAAAGCCCGACCACTAAATACCATAATCGGATTAAGTTTCCACTCTCATAATGACTCATTACGGGAATTACACTTCAACACATATTCAAACCAGAGCAGACGCCTTACTTCCCAAATGTCTTTCTTTAGTTCTTCATTTACTCATCCCACATTTTTTGAGAACTTCATTTCAGAATCAAGGGAATTAGGCCAAAAACAGGGAATTTTTTTTTTTTTTTTGGCTTTATCCCGTTTGAAGAAGTCTGTTCTGTCTAGAGAAGACAGAGAGGCACTTTAAACAGTTGAACTCTTATGTACTTAATTAGCTAACTATTGTTAGCTTTTCTGCTCTTAGACTTCATGTGGGTAGAAATAAAGGTATGTGCACTTTATGGTGCTTGCTTTTTTTTAACTGAGCAAAGTATATTTGACAGTAGTTTGTCACCGTTTAAGGCTGTGAGCATTATTTTATGTTACTAATCACTTTTTATTGATTTACCTTTTGATGGATAACTAGACTGTCTCCAGTTCAGGGCATTATCAATAAAACTGCTATGAACTTTCTTAAACAAATCTTCTTGAGTGTATGCTTTCATTTCTCTTGGATAAATACCTAGAAGTAGTGTAAATGGGGCCCAGTTTGCTTCTAAAAGTGAGTGGAGAAGAGAACAGACTGAGTTTGATTGCACGGGAGTATAAATTCAGAAAAGCTCCTGGAATGGATACACTTACCCACTTACCATGTGCATCTCTCTCTTAGAACATATATATATATATATATATATATATGTATATGTATATATGTATATATGTATATATATGTATATGTATCTGTATATGTGTATCTGTATGTGTATATGTATATATGTATATATGTATATGTATATGTGTATATGTATGTGTATATGTATATATGTATATATGTATACATGCATATATGTATATGTATATATGTATATATGTATATATGTATATATGTATATATGTATATGTACATATATAATTTAATTTAAACAACAAAAGTAAGATGGACTTAGGAAAACAAACAGATGGGTTTATTTGTGATAAAGTAATTATAGGGAAACAGTTATAAAATGTAAATGTTGAGTACATGGGTAATCACTGTGCAATTTATTCAACTTTTTGGAAAGACTGAAATTTTTCATTTAAAATGTTGAGAAATGCAAATATCACCTCACCCTCCAGTACAAAATTCTCCAGTGGCTTCCCAGCATACTTAGAATAAAATCCAAAGAACTTATTTTAGACTCTACCATGCTGCACAGTATGGTAGCTGGCATATCATTGGTGTCGTCTGCTCCTACGCTGACCCTCCTTGGCTTACTCCCAGTGACAGTGGGTTCCTTACTCTTCCTAGTTCTCTCCAATCTATTCCGGTCTCTGTGCTCTCTCACTTACTGTTATCTCTGCACAGGATGCTCTCATTCCAGGGATTTGCGTGGCCTCCCCCTCTCATACCCCCCTAATCTATTCAAGTCTCCTAGTGAGCTCTCCTCCAAGAAACCTCCCCTTTCAACCTTGTCTATTCCTCTCCTCTACCACTTTTATGCTAAGGTTTCTTTTTTCGTTGCATTTATCACTGAATGTTATACTTTTAAATATATTTATATTTTATGTATTTTCTATCCTTTATTGCTTTAAAAACTATTGGATGGCTGGAACTTTATCTTATGTCTCTATCATAAGGTATTAGGACAGTGTCTGGCATGTACAGCTACTATATATATATATTAAACAGATATTAAATATATATATATTAAATAGACTATGAATAGTCTAAATAGATAAATAGATAAATATAGCACTTCTCCATAATGTTATTTAAAAATACATACAATTTTTTTTTTACTTTATAACATTTTAGATTCACAGAAACATTGAGAAGACACTAAGTGCCCATATATCTCTCATCCATCCTCCCTTACTATAAACTTTATATATTAGTACCTATGCAAAAATTAATAAACCAGAAATGATACTTTTTTAAACCTAAATTCTGTCCTTTATTCAAATTTCATTATTTTATCTACTGCTATTTATCTGTTACACTGTGACATCCAGGCTGCCACGTTACATTCAGCTGTCACGTCTCCTTAGACTGTTGACTATGATAGTTTGTCAAGCTTTCTTTGTTTTCGATGGTCTTGACAATTTTGAAGAGAACTGGGGAGGTATTTTGTAGGAGGCCTCAATTGGGAGTTGTCCAGAGGCTGTTTTACAAGACACGATTAGCTGGGAAAAATCTTGTTCCCTCAGGGACTGTGACACATACCCAATGATCCAAAACATTTGTATTATTTTTGAGCATGGATACATTTTATAGGACTTGTCTCATTTGGTTTCCTTACAGACTCTGTGAGTGATAAGAAACTCATTTCTCTGTCCACCCTGCAGAGGAGAACCCTGAGCTTCCATAAGGGTAACTGTACCTGGTGCCTGACCACATGGACCAGCCATCCAAGAAGAACTCTACCTGAGTATTCTTGCTGCAGGCCCTGTTGTCTTCAACATCCCGAATCACTGTGATTGGTCTCAAAAACTCTGCTTTCCTTAAGAATATGGGCTCAAAATTGATTTGTTTTACTTCATTATAAAATATCTCATTTTTCAGCTTAAGGGTAATTTATTACATTGAGTCCAGAAGAAAGAAAGATATATTAGTTTGACTAATTCTTATTTCACCCTCCAGGAAGCCTTTCTTCACCCTATCACGTAATCCCATCATCACTGGACTTTGGCTATCATGCCATTTATGAGAATCTATTGCCCACCTTCTTTCATGATTGTCTTAGTGGTGGGGCTATGTTCATCCTGTGCAGCACTGCAGTTCCAGGGCTCGGTCACTCCATCATATATACCCCATAAATACCTCTTATATAAAATAGATTCATGCAAACCAAGATTATTATTTATACCATTTTATGTACTATTAAGTACTTCTTAATCTAAAAACATATGAAATACACTTTTAAATTTTTTTAGCAGAATAACTGGAAACAGTGAATATTTCTGACACATAGACAATTTTGAGCGAGGAGGTGAGCATCATATTGTGAAGCCTGAAATGTCACCAAGCCTAGAAGAGTACACACCAAATATGTGGAGGCCTTCCCATGGTGTGGATGTCTGCCTGTAAACATGGCAAAATCCAGCGGTCCTTTTCAAACCTTCATGGAGAAGAAATCATGTTGTGGGCCCTGACTCAGCACTGAAGACCTGTGTTAAGAGTAGCTTCTGTTGCAAATAGGGAATATAGCTAATTTTATGCAAGTATAAATTGCATATCCATAAAGAAGGTGGTCAGAGGCCATGAATCAGGGACTTTGAATTTCCAAGTCTTCTCTCCAGAAGAACATCCCCCTAGATTCACTTCTGAAATGGGACCCAGGTGTTATGGTTAGGTATAGAAGTGAGTCTAGAGGGTTGTAATCCCAGAAGTGGAGGAATCCATCATAATGGATTTAGCCAGGCAGTACCTGGTAGGATAGTAGGGTGTGGCTGGAGGTGGTTCCGTAAGGGTATGGCTCTCAGGATTTTATTTTGTTCCTCCTCCTTCTGATTTCTCTTGTTTCTGTCCTCCATAAGTGAGGAGGACAGTTCATGTGCTCTCCCACTCTCCACTTCCAGTCTTCATGCTCTGAGATGCTCCGGCTCTAGCCTCACAAGGACTGAACACCAAACCGTAAAAAAAAACAATTATTTTTCTTTAAGTTACATTGTTGGGTCTTTAGATTAGAGTTGGGAGATAGCTGACCATAACAGAAAATGGTACCAGAAAAGTGGGATTACTGCTATATCCGAATCTGACCATGTGGATTGTGACTCTTTGAAACTGGTTTTTGAAACAAAATTGTAAGGATCAGAATGTGACTAGAAAGGTGGATGTTAGACACTGTGCTCAGGAGATTTCGGAGCATAAAGAGGACTGTATAGGAGACTGGGGTAGAATGTTACATGAGTTATACTTTGGCTAAGAATTTATCTGCACTTTGCTTATGTCCTGAAAGTGTGAGATCAAATTTAAAGACAATGGGCTAAATATACTGGTGGAAGAAATATCAAAACAGCAACATATCCAAATTACATTATAGTATTGATCTCCATATTTAATGAACTGCACACCAAATTTTGGGAGCAGAGAGTAAAGCTGAGAGATGTTACAGATTTGCAATTTGGCTGGAAATGCATATTGTAAACCTGGGGCTCAGGGATATGATGTCATAGAAGAAAGTAAGATGGCTGAAAAGAAGGAGGAAGCAGTGGCTATGATAGAGGCAGGGCGAGCAATTACCTTGATAAGGGCAGCAGATAAAGTCGGGGCCAGGGGTGGCCCAGATGGACTTGGGGCCAATGGCCACCTGCATGGAGCAGGGTCAGAGGCTGTGATTAAAAATGCCCCAGTGGCAATTATTAGAAAGGGCACAGATACCTTTTCTGTTTAAGTGAATTTTGAATTCTGGGCAGCCCATCTCAGAGCTCACATAATTTTGGCTTTGCTAGAAAAAAGGGACCATGGAAGTTTCCCTCCAGATCTCAAAGGAAGGTCTGGGACACTAAGTAGCATGCTTCGGAATCAGAATCCTTGGAAATAGCCCCAAATGGGTCACTTTAGGAAGCTGTGCAGGTGAAGCCAAGGTTGCAAGGAAAGCCCCCAAGATTTAGAAAAGCCAAAAACATAGAATGAACAGGAAGAAATTAGCTAGCTGCCAGCCATGGAGCCAGGATGAAAGAGACAGTAACTGCTCCTTACAGTTGGCCATGTGGCAGGGGTAAGGCTGCCAAGGCTCCTTGCAGATCATGTCTCACCACCATTTGTCCTGTGTGCCAGGAGCAGATCTGCAGAAACAAAGTCTGGCTCTGCCTAATTTTGTTAGTGTTTTGGTCCTATTCCTTCTTTCTATGGTCCTATTCCTCCCTTTGGGAATGCAAATGTTTATATCTTGCCACTGTATATTGGATTTACATAACTTTCTTTTTACTTCAATCTTTTTTTATTATTTATTTATTTATATTTTATTGTTGCATTGTATTCATACATCTTAAAGGGATGCAAGATGGTGGGGACATAAATGCACACATTACCTATTTAGCCCTTACCCAGGTTCCACTCCATTCCCTCCCCCTCCCTCCTTCTCATGTTTGGCTTAGTACATTGATATGTTTGTTAAGGTACATCATGTGCATTAGAGAATTTCTCTCTTACCCCCTCCCATCCCCTCAGTTAGGTTGCCTTATTTGCTCATCTATAGTATCTCTTTGTTTGTCTAGAGTTATTTCAATCTTCATTGTTTTTTATAACGGCTTGCAAGAGTTCACCTTGGGTCTCAGAAGAGATTTGGAATTTGGGGACTTTTCAGCGATGCTGCTGGAACTGTTAAGACTGTGCGAACTCTTGAAGAAGACTAAATTTATTTTGCATTCTGAGCTGGGCATGAGTTCTTCAGGGGCCGGGGTGGAATGTTATGGTTAGATATAGAATGAACCCTTAAAGAACTCATAAATTGGTGTTTGGAGTTCATATAATTGAGTCTGAAGGGTTGAAATCCCAGAAGTGGATACTCATCCATTGTAATGGATCTACCTGGTTGTTGCATGGTAGGCTAGTAGGGTGTGGTTGAGAAAGGTGGTCACTGGGGGTGAAGCCTTGGGAATTATATTTGACCTCTCTTCCTCTTAGTCTCTCACTATCTTCTATTTATTCCAGCCTCCTACCATCCTCTGAGATCCTTGGTTCCCAACCTCACATTGACTGAACCCATAATGATGAGAAAATAAATCTTTTTTCCTCTACATTGCGTGGTTTTAGCTTGTGGCTGTGACAGTGCGGATCAAGACACCAGGAAATTCAGGGGCAACCAGTCCAAGGCTGCCGGGGACACTTGCGGAGACCATGATTAATGTTCACTGGGCCTTGCTGTTTGCTGTTACATAGGTTAATTCTGTTATTCATATATTCTTTTGGTGAAAAGTCACTGTTTCTTTTCTTGTAAATGACAAGCAGTTGGACAAAAGTCACTCACCTAGAATATCATCTCCTAGTCATTGTGTAATTGGCAGAAGAGATATAACATTTGGGGAGAAACATAACTAAGAACTCCCAAAGTCCTCAGAGTGGCTCCATGTGGAAATCTGGTTTCCATATTCAGTGTATTGTTCATGCATTTTTATCAGGACTTTTTTTCTCTATAAGCCTAGTACTTCCATGGAAACATTATTTGAGATTTATTTAACTGTTATGGTCTATCCCATTATCTATCTATGATTTTATATATGTATGTATGTATCTATCTATCTAACATATCTATACACATATATTATATATATTATATAGTGTGCATGTGTGTGTGTGTGTGTGTGTGTGTGTGTGTGTGAGTGTGTGTGTGTGATATACCATCTGGGATACTAACATGTGCAACATTTTTCAAATTTCAGTTCCATTTTCTTCCCATTTTGTATGATTTGTTATTTTCTCTCTTTTAACTCTTTCTTCCATCTGGATCATAAGCACATTGGAAGTTTGCTACTCTTGTATGCAATAAATTATACATTAATAGGATGGTTATGGCTCGCGAGAAAAAGTTATTTGTGTTTTGCACTTAGAGAGGTTTTAATCAAGTTTACCATTCTGAAAAACTCTGTTTTGCATATAAATAAGGACCCCCTAAAAATCTATCTGTTTTGCTCAATTATAAAATGCTTCATTTAGAAGCCTAAGGGTAATTTATTATACTGAATCAGAGGAGAGGAAGATGTATTGCGTTATGTTTAATCTTATCAAATGGCTGCTATATTTAATAACAATGTCTGTTTATCATAATTATTATAAGTTGCCTAGGTTAATAAAATCAGAAGACCTATGTGAGATTTTGAATTCTAAATTTATTATTTACTCACCGTCGTGGATATGGATACCAGCTGTCTCTCATGGATGTGCAGTCAACCTGTGGGTTTTGTTTCTGCTCAGGTGGCTGGAGGATTTTGTGTTTGTCGGACAAAGTAGCCTATCAAACCAGGTCCTTGAAACCCTCACAATGAAGTACGTGGAAGTAAATATATAGAATATGAAGAAAATATCACATAATGTATTTTTAGGCATTGAGTAAATGTTTTGCAAATTCTTCTGCTTCATAATTAACATGCCATTTCTAGACAAGGCAGAAATTAAGCAATTTGAGCACAATACCTGCTTTCTTACTCAGGCACCGGATGGGTATAATATATATCTTACAGTCTCCAAATGTATTCTGTGCATGTGCATCGTCCTCCAAGTTTAAAACGGAGAACACTGAGGCTTACAGAGGTGAGTGAGAAGCCCAAAGTCACACTGGTGGGAGAATCCTATTTTAGATTCTCTGATTGCAAAGCTGGGCTCTTTCCTTGGTGGGCCACTGATGACTAAGGGTAGAGACCAAGGGCGGGTGCTATGGTTTGAATGTGTCCCCCTGCAGTTCATGTGGTGGGGACTTAATCCCTAGAGCTATAGAGTTCAGAGGGGAAACGCTAAGAAGCGATTAGGTCCTGCGGCCTCTGTCCTGGTGAATAGATTTCTTTATTGTGGCATTATTTATACTGTTGTGAGAGTGGGCTTGCTGTTAATGTGAACCCGGCCCTCTCTTGTATTCTCTCACATTGTTTTTCCATGTGATGACTTTCTCTATGTCATGGTAGTAAGCAAGCCCTCACAAAATGCAGCTCCTGGGTGTTAAGCTCCTCAGCCTCTGGAACCATGAGACAAATAATCATCTATTGTTATTAATGACTCGGTCTGTGGTATTCTGTTACAGAAGCAGAAAATAGACTAAGCCAGCAGGCGAAGAGAAGTTTTTAGAACTCAGAATTGGAAGCCTGTGGTTTGTTCTCCACTTCCCAGTTTTGTGGTGCTAAATATGCTAGTTCCTTTATCATTCAGAAAAGATCAAGGTTTCTTCTGCATCTCCCTACTATTAAAATCAAAGATGATGGCTTCACACAGCATCAGAATTATACCTGTATGTCTTCTCAAATATATTGTCTCTGTAGAAAAAATATAATCCTTAAAAACGTTCCTGAAGATGGAAAGACCACAGTTCAATATTTCTAACCTCACAATCACAATTACCAGGCAATACAAGCCAATTTTTGTGCATTTTTTACCCTATGTATTTACTTTGGCAGAGAATAATTTACAGGATGAAAAATGTTCAGTTAGAATACTTGTTAGACCTTGTTTCTGAGAGATTGTCTTCTGAGTTGGCAAGTTCACCATTCCCACATCGTGTTGGTCTGTGCTGGGTGTTTGGCAGCTGACATTTTGATAAATGGAGGTTTTAAGCCATGAATTAACCATGCATTAAGTTTTGGTAAGGACTTTACCTGCCATTTTTTCTCCACAAATATAGATGTTCTTTAAAATAGAAGGGGAAAAATTCAACACAGCAGCTTCAGAAGTGACTGGTTGTTTGTCATAACAAATATACTTAACTGGTTTTAAACTGGAAAGAAAATTTCCTGACATATTGCTCGAAACCTTGATATTAAGATGATTGTTCTAGAGAGGTGATCAGATTTAGAATACAGGAAAACAATGTCTTGCTCAATTTGTATCTGTTTCACAGAACTCGTCCAGGGAAACACTATGGGATTGAAAAGAAGGGAAAGATAAATGAGCTGTGGCTAAGACAGGGACTTGGGGATCCTGCCAGCCTCCTCCAGGTCTCCTGTCCAGCATATTTAATCAGAAATCTTGTCTATAAATCCTCAAAATTTCTCTTAAAATGTATTCTTTTCTATTTCCACAAAAAAAACTATTTTCCAGGAATTCTGCAGAAACCTCCTAACTGCCCTCCTGCATTCAGTTTTGTCTATTCCAATCCACCCTTGAACTCAATGCAAGAACCGTCTTGACTATTAGCAAATACGGTGCTGTAACTCACCCATCCCTACCTATCACAGAATATTGGAGCCACCATATTGATGTCTAGGCCCCATCTTTAGGGATTTCAAGGTCATTCACTTAAACCATTAATTTAGGGCTCAGGTTTGGTTTGGGTATTGTTTTATAGCTGCCAAGGCTATTTTAACATTGGGTCTAAAATTTACTCATATAACTATTTGCAAATTATCATTCAGTGTCTAGAGAGCAGTTTAGTATCACCCATAGATAGCAGCAAGATTGGACCTCTGCCTATATCTCCTGCGTTTTCTCTCTCCTCAAAAAGCATCACTTCTCACTTCTTCATAAATTTCTCTTCATTATATTAATTTGTTTCTGCCATCTTCTAGAAACACCTATAAATCTTCAGTATCAAATAGGACATAGAAGAAGTGGGTCAGATTTTGACAGTAACCATCGTATTTGGTGAAGGTGCAGCATGCTGGGTCAGAAGCTATGGATACAGTAATGTACCACCTTATGCTGTAGAAATAGACTTTTAATATATGTGAACCATTTCCTTGGGCGCTGACCTTTTATCTCCTTTTCCCTCCAAAGTCACTCTTGTAGCCAACGCTTTCCTTCAGGATCAGTGTTCTGGATTGGACTTTAGAAACCTTTCTCAATCCAGGTTCCATGAATGCAAGTTCTAATCCTTTAAGGCTATGATTCTCTAAATATCGTTCCTGACCCAGCAGCATCAGTGTATGAGTTAGAAGTACAAGTTCTCAGCCCCAACTCAAACATTAAATTAGAAGTGCAGAAGGTAGAATCCAGTAATCTCTATTTTCCCAAGCACTCCAGATGAACTGATATGCATTCAAGTTTGAGGACCACTGGCCTAGAGTGGTCACTATCATGCAGTTGGATTTCAAAATTACAGAGATAGGACAAGAGGACTATGGGTTCACAGGAGAATCATATAAAAAAGAGAGGTAAATATGCAGATTCCAGGGGCTTTCTCTTGCATTTGGTATCTTTCAGTGGATCCAGAAGGGAACCTGACTTTACTTTTCAATCTGGATCTTAAAATGGGTTCCCCTGGTCATTCTGACATGTACTAAAATATGGTAAGAAAAGTCTCTAGCTCAGCTATTCTGGGGTGCTTGTTCTTTCAATCATCACATCTTAATTCTCTCTTATCTTCTCCTGAAGGCAGACTTATTTTCCTCATTAGGTGTCAAATTTGGCTGTAGAGTAGAGCCATTCAAATAGGAAAATATAATAGCAAACAGACCTATTCTGTGAAAAGGAAATCCATATCCAATATTGGTATTTTCTGTGTGTGTGTGTGTGTGTGTGTGTGTGTGTGTGTGGTACTGAGGGTGGGACCCAGAGGCTTTTCTACCTCCGGGCTCTACTCCCAGACCTACTTTTTTTTTACTTTATTTGGAAACAAGTTCTCACTAAGTTGCTGAGAGCCTCACTAAGTAGCCCAGCCTGACTTTAAACCTGTCTCAGCCTCCCAAGCACTGAGATTACAAGCCTGCGCCACCACGCCCGGTGCAATACTGGCATTTTTTAAGAACTCTCCAAGTGATACTAATCATCAGCAAAAGAAATGTAAGTAGCATACCAGGCAATGTGAGCCCTGTGTGAGCCATGAGCGATGTATCAATAATATTCTCATGTCATATTATTGCTTTAGATTCGGAAATATATACATCTGACTCTAGCTCAGCCAATCAGATATTCCCCTGAGGATCTGAAACTTGAACATAGAGGTAACCTCATCTACTGATGCTGTGTAACACAATCTCCTGGTGATATGTTCTGGAGAGAAGGTCTGGCAACTAGAGTCCCTGAGGCTACACTCATTTTTCCCACCTGAAGTTTGATAGTTATTCCATGAACAACTCTGCTTAATTACTGAGTCCTCATTTCTATGTCTTCTCCTCCTTCTTCTTTTTCTCTTTCTTTTTCTGTATTGGGCATTGAGCCCAGGGGCATTCTACCTCCAAGCGACACCCCAGCCCTATTTTATTTTTTATTTAAAAGCAGGGTATCACTGACTTGCTGAGGTGCTCACTAAGTTGCTAGGGCTGGCCTGCAACCTGCAATCCTCTTGTCTTATCCTCCCAAGTATTGGGATTACGGATTTGCACCACCACACCTAGCCTCATTTTGCTTTATAAAGTTAAAGTTAGTTTCTTTAACTTGCAACCCCAGGCCGACTTTAATTAATGTGCTTTTCCAGTCACTGATAATATGATGTTGAGCAAGTCAATTTGTATTTTTAGGATGCCAATTCTCTCCCCTGTAAAGTGAAGCTTGTAATGCTCATCCCTATCTTTAACCATTTGTAAAATAAAATAAAACTTTCTTAAAAGATGAGTTTGCAAGAAACTTGCATAAATACAATGAAGAGGGGTGATGATTGTCTCCCACCTCAAGTCTTTTCTGTTTAACAAAACAACTTCTGAGAAAAGCTAAGTTTCTTGGAGCACAGATGATATTAAAGTGCTATCTTTCTATGGTTTCATAATTCTTTCTTTGAGCCAAAAACAACTGGAGTTTTCTGTTTTAGAGCCAGATACTGCTAAATATAAAAGGCCATATAATGATAGTTAATGGAACACACAAAGTGGTAAATGCCATGCAAATTCAAATGTAAAAACCTTCTCCAGAAGGCTTTTTAAAAGAGAGCTGATTGAACTAATCTATTTTTTAGTTATAGAGAATACTATCTAAAAATAGGAATTCTATTATTCTGGAATATTTTGATCACCTATTGAGTGTTGTCTCTGAAGTCTTTAGGACACAGAGTTGAAACCCATGAAAAGGTCAAGACAGCTCTCAATTTCCAAATTAAATTGCTTGGAAAAACACTTCGTAGGAAGTTGAGTTTTGGGAGGCCTGCTGTGAAAACTAGCAAACGAAATGTAAAATGTGTGAAGTTTTCAGTTTTAGAAAAAGTACCGATTTTAAAAGATGGTGGCATTTTTGCTTTACCAAATGAGGCTCCTTTGGTAGACTTAAATATATATGTATTGCATACTCTAAGGCTTAAATGAAAAGTCTTCAAAATATTAATATTATTTCATTAAAAATTTCCCAAATTCAAGGTCACAGTCTAGATTATTTCTAGCAGTGTGCCTGTATGGAATTTAGACATAATACTCTAAGGTATGACTATATATATATATATATATATATATATATATATATATATGTGTGTGTGTGTGTGTGTGTGTGTGTGTGTGTGTGTATGTGTGTGTGTTATATATATATATATGTGTGTGTGTGTGTGTGTGTGTATATATATATATATATATATATATACACACATACATACATACATGGAGAGAGAAAGAGATATGTCTCAACATAATAATGTTTAATGCTTATTGTGTCCATACTATGTGCAATATGTACTCTGCATTCTCATGAGCTCACCAAAATCTCAATTATCCTTATAGTCCTCATCACAGCAGTCTGGTCCTTCCCTACTCCTCTGCTGGAGCTACTCTTGGAAAAGGTTGGAAATGGTCTGCTAAGAGTATCTTCCCAATGCATATGATGTCCTTTCTAATGATTGTCTTCTCTAGCGTAGGCATTCATGTTGAATATTTTCCTTGACACTGGCTGTTCTGTATTCTGTGAGTTATCTTCCTGCTCTGAATGTCTGCTTCATTACTGCATCTCTCTTTTCAGTCTTCCCCACAAATACTGACATTTCCCAGCCTTATTTATGTGAACTACTATTTTTAACATGCACCTCTTTCCCTTTGTGTTGCTTTACCAAATATTGAAAACTATCCTTCTTTAATTTTTTATGGGGGGTCTGGTGATGGAACCCAGGGGCATTTGACCTCCAAGCTACACCCCATGCCTACTTTTTATTCTTTGATTTGAAACAGGGTCTCACTAAATTGTGAAGAGCCTCACTAAGTAGCTGAGGCTGTCTGTGAACCACTATCCTCTGGTCTCAGCCTCTCGAATGCTGGGATTACAAGCGTGGGGCACATGCCTGGCCTTCCTAGTTTTGAATCACATATCCAACATATCGTTGAGTACCTCCATGCAACTGCATAGGTATCTCACTCTCAGTATGTCCCCCATGGCGGTCACTAACAGAGTTTTGGGCATCAGAATCTCTGGCTCTGGATCCTTGCCTAGCAGGTATCACCTGTGGCATGTTTGTGAACTTCCTGAATCTCAGCCTTCTTACACTTAAAATGTTTTGAGGATTAAACGGGGCAGCATGCCAAAGCACATAGTACTGTATATGACACATACTAAGTTTTAAGTAAAATTTAGCTGTATTTAGTCATACTTTCTTTAATCTTGCTATTCCCAATATATTATAGAGATTTAAAGTACTTGTCATTTATACCAAAAATATAGAATTATTATTGTTTGTGTTACAATTTCTCACCTCCATAGAAATAATTGAACACTATAATTTTAAGTTTAAAAACATTTTAAAATTTGCTCTTTTCTGTGTCAGCATTAACATGGTCCTACTTTATGCATTTTTATGTTTTATATATTTGTCCTTGTCTGTCTTTCTGAAGATTTTCTATTCTTAGGAAGCAGGAGGTGTGTGTGTGTGTGTGTGTGTGTGTGTGTGTGCGCACGCGCACGCACACGTGTGCGCGTGTGTGTGAGCGTGCGCGCTCACAGGTGCATGGGTGTGTATGAAAAGGAATGAGAGAAACATTTTACTTACCTTGAAAAATAAAACAAGACATGTTCTTACCAGAGTTTTATGATATTGAGAAAAATGTAGAAAAAGAGAAATCTATTAATAAACACAGTTGGACACGAGGCCAGTGCTTAAGGCGGTTGGCAAGCCGATGCTAATTGAATAGAATCACAGAACCACACCGTTGGTGTGACTGTTAAAATAACCTTTTCTTCCTCTAGGGCTGTTTAATAAAAATGCAATGTTTTTATGTACATCCTAAATGTTGCTTTATTGAGGAACTTAAAAGCAAGTTAATAACAGCATGCTTAGGGTTTAGGACTGAAACTGCAATAATGGTATATTTGAAAAGAAAAATTACATAGTAAACACAGGCACACACTGGAGGTAATTTTTCAGATCAGACTTAGAATTCTAAGTAATGGAGGGCAGGTAAAGCTCAAGGTTACACAATACAACAGAGTATAATGAACACGCAGAAGCGTTCAGAGAAAGTGGTACCTTTAATATTTTAGTCACTATGGGGTTGTTTCTTAGGTTTTTCCTAACATAGTCATGAATCAGAGGTAAGTACCATTCTTTTAAAGATTAAGAAGGTTTAGAAGCAGACTTAATAAATAGGATCAAAACAAAATATTAAATTTTATAAACTTTTTTCTAAAAGGAGAAATAGAGAATATCCTCACATTTTGCAGTTTATATAAACTGCCTTTTCTCATATAAACAACCAAGTTAGGGTGAGGAAAGATATTTCTAGGTCCGGTATTTGATAATCTTTAACTGTGTTGTACTTGAATTAGGATAAATTTTTTTTTGGTAACTTTCACTAATGTAAACAATTGATTATCATTGACTATTAAGGGTACTTTTAAAAATTAAAATACTTGAGTCATGTGTCACAAACTTGTAGTTATCATGGATAGAATTCATGAACAATTCTATTATGCAAAATACATATTAGCCATAAAGGAACTGAAAATACATTTTTAAAATTATGATCTGCACAGAACTATATGAGATTAAACTTCAAACCTAATATGTAGAACCCAACAGTAACTTATACATTTTTACATTTTCTTTGCTTCCTTATAATTGAAAGTCAAGCAGCTTCTCTGTCTTTTTGAGGGTGTGCATGAATATGTGTGTAAGTTTGTGTTATCATTTTCTTGTTGTTGCCTCAACTTATGCCACATTTCTCTGAATGCACAGAATTAAAATTATATGGTAAATTTTCAGCCCCAAAATTAATTTGTCTACAAGAAGAACACATTAAATCATAGTTGTTGTAATTGCTTTACATTCTAATTTATTATTTAATTTAATGTTAATTTACATTTTAATATCGACAAAATAAAGAGGATGGTAATGTTATATTTGTTTATCATGCTTGTTGAACTGAATAGAAAATTTAAGTACAAAATTTAAATACAAGTATACATTCAGTGATCAAATTCTTAAAAATCAAGATATTATGAAAGTAAGTGGTGAAGGTTATCTCAATTAGAAAATATAATTTACCAAATTATAGGTGTATTTTTCTCAGAAAGGAATATGTAGTTATTTACTTCTAAAAATAGGCCTTTAAGTAAAATAACCAGTAGCTTCAATAATGAACTATTTTCATAGGTTTAATTATCATATGTAAAATACCCATGAAAAGTTAAAATATGATGAGAAACCGAGAGCTTTCCCCCTAAGATCAGGAAACATGATAAAGATGTCATCTCTCATTTTCTGCCTCTTTAGTGGAGGTACAAGCTAATGCAACAAGACAAGAAAAGAAATTAAAGGTATCCCTTAACCTTTAAAGGAATATGAGAATAAATAAATAAAATTGGCTGTTTACAAATAAATTTCTTTTTTTTGGTGGTACTGGGGTTCCTGGAAACCCTTCTACCTCCAGGCTACACTCCCAGACCTATTTTATATTTTTATTTAGAAATGGGTCTCTTAAGCCAGCGAGGCTGGCTTTGAAACCTGCGGGATCCTCCTGTCTCTGCCTCCCAAGCACAAGGATTACAAACATGTGCCACCATGCCTGGCTAAAATTTTTAATATAGTAAACTAATAAAACCCTACTGGATTTATAATAAACAATTATAGTAAGGTTGAAAGACACATCTTAACATACAAAATCAATTACTTTGCTATATACCAGCAATGAATAGTGGGAATTTACAATGAAAAATACACACTACCATTTATATTTACAGAGGAATTTTCCATAATAGGCCAGGTATGGTGGTGCATGCTTGTAATCCCTGTACTTTCGCAGATGTTTGTTTCAAAATAAAGAATAAAAAATAAGGCTGGGTATGGGGAGTGGAGCTCAAAGGTAGAATGAACCTGGGTTCAATTCCCAATACTACAAACAAAAAAAAAAAAAGAATCTCCCAAAATAAAATGCTTAGAAGAAGTAAGTCTTTATATATTATCTCATAGATATCATATACATATCACACCTATAAGAAAAAACATAATGATGTGATGGAAAAAAATTAAAAGTGACTTAAATAAATGCAGAAATGTTCCATTAAGGAAGACTTAATATTGTCAAGATTTAAGTTTTCCAGTTTGATCTATATATTCAACAGAGTACCAATCAAAATATGAAGTTATTCTGTAAATTTGGCAAACTGATCCTAAAGTTTATACAGAACAGTAAAAGACCTAGAATAGCCAGCATAATATTAAAGGAGTTATGCCACTATCCAACTTCAGCATCACTATAAAGCTACAATAATCAATACATTGTGGTATTAGTGAAAGAATAAACAGTTACGTCAGTGAAACAGAATAGAGTCCAGAAATCTCCTCCCCTTAAATATAATCAACTAATTCCTGACAATGACTATAAACGGCACAGTAGGATGGAGAAAAGATAGTTGTTATAGTAAATTATGTGGGAACAACTCATCAACACACAGACAAGGTAATCTAGACAAAGACCTTGTAGCTTGCATTATTCAGCTAGGGTTTTCATAATAGAATGCAATGGTCTGGATCTCTTAAGCAACAGTTTTTTTTCCTAAAAGAATTCTGGGGTCTGGAAGCAAAGGATCAAGGAATAAGAAGTTCTGGTTTCTCAGGAGGTGTTTTCTTTGGCTTTTAGACAGCTACCTCTTCTGTGGTTTGTAGTGACTTTTTATCTCTGCACAGATGTCTTGCATTTTTCCTCCTCTTAGAAAAATAATGCCAGTCATATGTGATTAGTGCTCCACATAGATCTTTTACCTTAATTAAACCCTTGAAGGTTCTGTTTCTTCAAACCAAGCCACATTGAGAGTTGAGGTTTCAACCCTAAGGACTGTGGGGGAAGATAGTTCTGTCTACAACATCCTTCAATAAATTAAATCATTATGAATACAGACTTCAATATAATGTATAACTATAAAACTTTCCCAAGAACAACTTGGGAAAAATATAGATGACCTTGAGCATGAGGACCTCTTTCAGATAAAACACCAATGGCCCATTTTATGATAGAAATAATTGATAAACTAGACCTCATTAAATTTAAAACTTCTGCACTGCAGAAGACATTGTCTAGAGAATAAAAACATAAGAAAAAAATGGGAGAAAATGTTTGTAAAAGGCAAATCTGATAAAAGTCTGTTTTCTAAAACAAACACCCTTAAAACTCAAACACAAGTAAACAAAAAACCAATTTAAAAATGTGCCAAAAATCCTGTACATATTTCTTATTAAAAAGATACACAGATGGCCATTAGAATTAAAAAAAATTCAACATCACATGTCATTAGGGAAATGTGAATTACAACAACTACGAAATAACACTACACACCTATTAGAATAGCCCAACCCTAAAACAACAAATACTGGCAAGGATGCGTGCAGAACATCAGGAACTCTCATTCATTGCTGGTGAAAATACAAAATGCCGCAGCTATTTTGAAAGACAGTTTGGCAGCTTCTCACAAAACTAAACACACTCTTACGATACAATCTAGCAATTATGTTCCTTGGTGGTTAGCCAAATGAGTTGAAAACTTATGTCCACACAAAAACCTGAACACAGATGTTTATAACATGGCTTTAATCATAATCACCCAGTCTTAAAAACAACCAAAATGTCCTTCAGTGGGTGAATGGATAAATGGTTTATCCAGCCAATGAAATATTATTTATAAAAGAAAATAGTAAGCCATGAAAAGATATGGAAGAAACTTAAATGCATATTACTAAGTGAAGAAAGCCAGTCTGAAAAGGCTGTAAAATGTACCACTCTAACTATATGACATTCTGAAAAAGAAAAGAAAAAATTGGAGGGACTAAAACGACCCATGGTCATCAGGGTTTAGGAGAAAATAAAAGTATAGAGGCAGAGAAGAGAAGACTTAGGGCCAACTAGAGATTTTATTAGATTGTTTCCATATGACAATGCTATAATGGTGGACACATGACATTATACATTTGTCCAAACCCATAGAATGTACAACAGCAAAACTTAACTGTTATGCAAACAATGGACTTTGTGTGAGGATGGTATGTCAATTTAGGGTTCTGATGTGGAATTATTATAGTGGCAGGGAGTCTATGATATGGAGATAGGGGTACACAGGAGCTCTGTACTTCCCATTCAATTATCCTCTGAATCTAAAACTGTACTAAAAAAATTTTTAAATAATAAAATGATATAGAAAGAGTCACTTCTTCAATCAGCATCAGTACTACATGATTAGTTATGTATTTATGCTGAATGAATTTGAATTCTGTTAAGTAGAAAGAGAAACCAACCAACTAATTCTTGCATGTCAAGCAAAAATGCAATGATTATTTGTTCCTATATGGCCCAAGCATTAGGTAGAAGGACAATGACATCAATCAGTGAGCCAGGAGAATCAGAGATGAGAGCCAATAATCTCATATTCATCCAACATCTTTTAAATATTTAAAAGTAAATCATCACCCATATGAGATAGCTCACAACTGTAATCCCAGTACTTTGAAGGCTAAGACAGGACTATCATAGGTTCTTGATCAGCCTCAGCAACTTTGAGAGGGCCTTTACCATTTAGCAAAACACTGTTTCAAAATTAAAAGTCATAGAAAAAATTAAAATAATTTAGGGCTGGCAATATAGCTCAGAGGTAAAACACTGTGGGTTTGAATCCCCAGCATTAAACACACAAAGTACAACTTCAAAGTTGATGAAAATTTGCAAGACCACCATTAATATTTGATGGTATTTCAGAAAAAAAAACCAACAGCAAGCCATAAAAGATGGTAATTGAAAGAAGACAACATATCTTAGCAATTATTACTTCAGTTGATACAATTTGTAAGTAGAAATAATACTGATGGAAATTATGCTGTTAATTATAACAGTAACAATAGTAATAATTCAATGAGTTCAAAGCTTTCTATGTGTCAAGCATCATATCTTAAATGGAAATTAACTCTCACATCAATCTATCATAATTATTATTATATCATTTTTACAGAGAAGGAACTCAGGAAGTTTTTTTGCCAAGTACACACTGCTGTTATATAACATAGTTAGAGTTCAATCTTGGGTCCTATGAAAAGAGTCTATAATCTTATCATTTTGCTCGAGTGGTCAATGGTCAGTATATTTCATTTTAAATATGTTATCTGGAATTTGCTTGTTTGTAAAAACAAAAGACTTTCAATTCCTCTCTGCTGTCCTACCTTACTATCAGACCAGAGACACCAGTTCTCAAGAAAATAAATCTTCACCGAACAAGGGAAACAGTGTCCTAAATGAAAACTATTCATCAGAGATGTCTGAAGTTGCTGAGAAATAAGCAAAAGTATCAGGAAACAATTACCTGTCTTGCACAAACAAAAAAAAAATAAGCTTGTTTTAACAAGTTGCAGCTGGATGTCAATAAGTGGCCAAATGACTAGTGGTAGAAGTGATCGGATTGCACAATGCAATACTTTTCAAAGTTTCACCTTTAAATTAAACAATGCATTTGGCAATACTATAAACAATGACTTTTTTTGTCAAAAAACTATTTGTGAAGCATTTATTCCTCTTCAGACCAAAAAGATATAATAATAAAAAAGTAGAAGCACTTTGGTTTCTCCAATAGCACAAAAACACACCACACCATTCAGGTTCAAACAAGAAGTGCTAGTTTAGCTTGTGAAGATAATTTTCTCACAGTGATTGATTTAGAAGTGTCAAGGATAATACGGTTTTTATAACCACAAGAAGGCTGTAATCTAATTTTGCAAAGATTCTTATCTCATCAGAACTGTGTTATCACTTTTAATCTCAGCGTTTTCATTTGAATTAGCTTAGATAAATTCAATGGGCTGCTCTACTGACACCTCAACCCTCAGACTTGTCTCCTGCACTAAATTTTCTGGTGCCAACATTATGTTTTAAATCATGTTATCATTACTCTCAACAGTCAATTAAGGAGTATTTTTTTTTTTTTGCAAGCTATTGTAGCTGCAATTGCTGGGTATAATTTCTTTCACACAGTAAGAAGTATTTCTTTTAACAAAAGACATTGTAAACTTAATTAGCATGTCATGGCTGGTTTCATGACAAATTTCAGTGAGGGATAGTTTTCAACTATCTACATCTTTTAAAAAAAAGTCAGAACATTTTTTCATTAATGTTTTTTCTTCTGTTTTCTCTTGGTGCATTGTGGTCATACCTTTTAATGGGGGTACAATGGTAGAGGCATACAAGTTCACACATCACTCATTTAGCCCTTCCTCAATTCTCTCTCCATCCCTCGTTCTCCTGTTGGCTTAGTGATTGACTTTGAAATGTTTGTGAATGTAAATTATGTACATTAGAGAAATTGCCTTTTCTCCCTTCCCATTTTCCTCAGTTAGGTCACATTTTTTCTCATTTATAGTTTCATTTTCTTTATCTAGAGTTCCTCTTCTGACCCTTTCACTCCCTAGCTTCCACATATTAGGGAGAGTGTTTGATTTTTTTTACTTTTTGTGACTGGCTAATCTCACTTAATATAATGTTCTCCAGTTCTATCCATTTTTCTACAAATGACATAATTTGTTCTTCTTTATGGCTGAGTAAAATTCCATTGTGTACATATCCCATAGATTTTTTAATCCATTAATCCGTTGATGGACATCTTGGCTGGCTCCATAGTATGACAATTGTGAATTGCATGGCTTTGAACATAAATATCGATATAGATATACATGTGGATTAATTTGGCAGTTTAATATCCATTCTTTTGGGTAGATTCCAAGAAGTGGTATTGCTGGATCATATGGTAGTCGGAACTTTTTCTTCCTTTATATCTTTTAGGGACAATCAGGGTATATATTTGAACTAGTCTCCATAAAGTATGCAACTGGCCTGTAATTTTCAGGGATGAAATATCTTTGAAACAATGGAAACCAGTGGGAGTTCCTTACTTAGCTCTACTATAAGAATTGTTAACATGGCAACCAAATGGTATAATATGCACCCTCACTCTTCCAAGATAGGGGTGGCTTTTGCAAACATGGATGCCAACTCTTGTGATTCTTAATTCCATTCCTTTTTTTTCCCCCAGAAAATTCTATGCTGTGGCAGGCTGGAAAGAATGAGGAAGTTAGAGGCTATCTTCATAACATTTTCATTAAATTTTAGCTACCTTCCTTATCCCAGGGGTCTCACTCATGTACGCTTTTATCTTCTGTCTTTAGCTTTTTAATTCATGTGCTACAGGTCAGGAAACAGTTCTTGGAAACAACTGGTGAACATCTACCCATAAGTTTCTGGAAAATGGTCTTTGAAAACCTTATGTAACTCAGCCTGTTCATTGAGCAGTTACAAGAAACAAAAGGGCCATTAATTGACCTTTTCCACCTCAAGGTCACATTTGGCATCATATATAGTTATACACTTAGTAAAACTTAGCTGAAAGAGCATGCCATCTCTAACTCTAGTAAAACCACTACTTGGTGGATAAATTTAGTTTTTTAAGAAATTTTCTTAAGAAGACAGATACTCTGGGAGGAAAGTCACCAAGATGACTGTGTAATATAGCCTGATTTGTTAACATAATCAATGAAAAATATAACAAAAGAAGAGGAGTGGTAAGATTAGAAAATAGAGAAAGATGAACACCAATAAATTAAAATATAGTAAGTTCCAGGTACAGTTATGGTCATAAGAAACCTACACAAATAACTAAGCAGTTGGATATAAAAGCTATATGAAATAAGAATCATTAAAAATGGCATAAGAACATACCTTTAAAAAAGAGAAAGAAAACATAAAAACACAGACTTAATACATGCAGAGCTAGAAGTATCTTTTCTCTTCCAAGTGAGGAGAGGCCCAATAGGGGCTTCTAAATCTCTGTGAAAATGGCTGCCTAGGCTCATCAAGCTTTTGTAGCTGAGATCAAGGAACTTAATGGCTTGCCAAGTTCCTACGCCATACTGTTTGAAACTCACACAGCATTACATCATGGTCTTTGTTATGACCAGTTGCACAGATGCAATTTTACAATCATTTGTTCAAATTTTAATGTACAATGAGAGCTTCAACTTGTTTGTAAATCTCAAGAAAAGGACAACAGCTCAGAGCTTTGAATGAATGAATACATGAATTCATTAAGATATAAAACCTATTTTGTTATTTAAATAGGTTTTTATCATTGGAGAACGTACTGACTCAAATGCTTGTACTAAAGGCTCAGTTATTCTCATTTTTAGGTAGTAAACTGGGATATTACCTATAAACTTTTTTTCCAGGGACTTGATTAAATTAGATATTATCATGTCCCTTGTTAAAAAGGCAGTATCCTTGATGCTATACACCTTCAGAATGTCAGTTAATACTATTCAAATCACATGCAGTCATCTCTGAATATCTCCTTTGAATTTCCCATGGTGAGTGTAAAATTAAACGTACAATGCTTTTAATACTTTTTAAGTGAATTAATACTGGATTCTATTCAGCTTCTTCATATGATCCAGTAAGAAAAAATACTGTCATACATTTAAACGGTATAGTCTTTTGTGTCCCTATATGTGTCTACATATTAAGTACTTGCTAGTAAAATAAAGATATTACAAAGCATAATGTACACATGTCTCAAGAAACTCACATGAGAAAAATGTATTTTGATTCAGTTAAATATGAAAACCACAGACTAAAGGATTTAATGTATCTTTTTCTTTCTGGCTAAATTCAGTTTCAGATTCAGTTTTGCTAACAGATACTTGGTACCTAATATGCATCTGGAAGTACATGAAACAATTTTACATGCATTATTTTGTATGAAGCCCAGAGGTGAAAATAGAGGCCAAAGAAATTAATGGACTTCTGAAAGCCAGAAAGTGAGCAGAAGAGACAAGTTTGTAAATGAGGAAGCTGTCAATCCAGACCACGTTAAGCAATATCTTACATTTTTTCCCTTACATGAGTTGTTATTACTATCTGCTCCATTAGAGTATTAAGGAGTTCTAACATCATACCTAATTCTAAAAACCTAAAAGCTTATCCTTTGATAGAAGGAAGGAAGTAAGAATGCTCACCTCCATCACTTCTATTTGACATAAAAGTCTTAGCCGGAGCAATATGAATAGAAAATGAAGTGTCTATTCAATTCAGTTGCCCATTTCTTGATTGGGTTATTTGTTTTGCTAGTGTAGAGTCTTTTAAGACACTTTACAAAAGAAGAGACACAAATGGCAAATAGATACATGAAAAAATGTTCAACATCATTAGCTATCAGGGAGATGCAAATCAAAACTACGCTGAGATTCCATCTAACCCCAATCAGAGTGGCAAGTATAAATAAATCAAATGACCACAAATGCTGGTGAGGATGCGGGGAAAGAGGAATTCTTTTACACTGTTGTTAAGGAGTGTAAACTAGGTCAGCTGCTATTGAGATCAGTGTGAAGATTCTTTAGAAAACTGGGAATGGATAAGATCACCATATGATCCGGCTTATACCACTCCTGGGTATCTTTCCAAAGGGGTTGAAATCAGCTAACTACAGTAACATGTAGTTCCATGTTCATAGAAGCACAATTCAAAATAGCTAAAATATGGAACCAACCTAGGTCTCCATTAACAGATAAATAGATTGCAAAATTATGGGAAATTCACACAATGGAATTCTATTCAGCAATAAAGAAGAACAAAATCATGTCATTTGCAAGAAGATAGAAAGACCTGAATAACATTATGCTAAGTAAGATCAGCCAAGCACAGAAAAAGAAGGGACATATGTTTTCTCTAATATGCCCAAACTTGGGAGTATTAGAGATACCAGAGGGAATCCAGATAATGGAGGGGAAACCTCAGTAAAGCTGGAAAGGAAGGGGAGGGGAGGAAGAAGGCCGAGGTTGATTAATAGAGAAGCTACACTCATGTATGTGTATAAGTGTGAATGTAGTATGGTTAACCTGAACATTCATTGTTGGGCTGAGGGGAAGGAGGAGTGGGTGGAGAGGGCACCAAGTATTGTGAATGTATGCCATTGTCAATACGATCCACATTATGATGTGAAACTACAGTGCGCCAATAAAAGAAAAAAAGAAAAAAAATCATACAAATTATAAAGGACGGAGTACAATTGTCCGCAAATGGCAAGAGCTATCAAGTTATATAGAGATAACTGTGAAAACTCTATTAAAAAAAGAAAACTTAAACCAGCTGTGGTGGTGCAGGCTTGTAACCCTAATACTTGGAAGTCTAATAGAAGAGAATTGCAGCCAGCCTCCACAACGTAGTGAGGCCCTATTTCTAAATCAAAAATAAAATAGGCCTAGGGGTATAACTCAGAGATTAGATGCCCCTGGGTTTCATCCTCAGTACCAAAAAATAAATAAATAAATAAATAATAGAATGGATAAACTCAGTAAAGTTGCAAAATGCAAAGATGAGATATGTTGCTATATAATAACAATAAACCATATGAGGAAGAAATTAGGAAAATGGCCCTATTCACAGTAGCACCCAAATGAATAAAATACCTAGAAATAAACTTAACTAAGGAGATGAAAAACTTATACACCTTGATAAGTGAAATTAGTGAAATAAATAATGCACAAAAATGTAAAAGCATCCTGTGTATATGGATTAGAAGAAAATATCATTACAATTCCATCCTATCCAAAACAGTATATAGACTTAATCACTTAATCATCGTGACTTATCACAACGATATTTTTACAGAAAAGAAAAAAAATTCCAAAATTTATATGGAACCACAAAATACTCCAAATAGTCAAACCAACCTTGGGAAATAACAAAGATGAAAACATCATGCTTCCTGATTTCAAAATATATCAGTAAGCTGCAGTGATTAAAATGCAGTGATTAAAATGGCTTGGTGCTCAAGCCGGGCGTGGTGGCGCACACTTGTAATCCCAGCACTCAGGAGACTGAGACCAGAGGATCACGGTTCGCGGACAGCCTCAGCTACTTAGTGAGGCCCTCTGCAACTCAGTGAGACCTGGTTTCAAAATAAAGAATGAAAAATAGGGCAGGGGGTATAGCTCAGATGTCAATGCCCCTGGGTTCCATCCCCAGACCTGCAAAAAAAAAAATAAATAAAAATAAAAAATAAAAGAGAAAGGTTTGGTACTAAATCAGGGCATTGTGGTGCATGCTTGTAATCCCAGAATTCAGGAGGCTAAGCCAGGAGGATCATCCTTTGCAGCCAGTTTAGCTACAACTTGGTCAGACTCTGTTTCAAAATAAAGAAAAAAATTAGAGGTAGGGGTTTCATTTGGAGGTAAGTGCCCCTCAGTCCCATCCCTAGTACCAAAACAAAACAAAACAAAACAAAACATAGTTTGGTACTAAAATACAAGACATATACAAAACAAAATAGAGAATACAGAAATAAATCTACAACTGAACACTTGATCTTAGAGAAAGGTGCCAGGAATGTACAATAGAAAAAGGACATTTAAAAAAATAAATTATTTTGGGAAAACTGGATGTATATGTGGAAAATAATAAAACCACATCCTTATCGCTCGCCATTCACAAAAAATCAACTCTTGTAATTCCAGAATTTGGTTGGCTGATACAGAAGGATCATGCTTCTTGGGCAGCCTCAGCTACTACTTAGTGAGCCCCTTTGCAACTCAGTGAGACCCTGTTTCAAAATAAAAAATAAAAAATAGGGCTGGGTGTGTAATTTGGAGGTAGAATGCACTGGGTTCCATTCCCAGTACCACAAAAGAAAAGAAAAAAATCAACTCAAAATAGATTAAATATTTAAATATAAGACTGAAACTACAAAAATTATGTAGAAAAAAATAAATATCGAAGTGAAAAGAACAATCTAAAGAATGGGGTAAAGTATTTCAAATCTTATATTTATTAAGAGATTAATTCAAAAATATATAAAGAATTCCTGTAACTAATAACATTACAAAAGCAGGCTAAAAATTTGAGTTTGCATTTTCCCAAAGAACATATGCAAATGGACAGTCGTTATGTGAAAAGATGCTGAATGTTACTGAACATCAAGGAAATGAAGATCAAGACTGCAATAAGATATCGATTCACACCAGTAGCCGGGAGTTGAGGGGATGACTATTACCAAAACACAAAATGGAAGAAGTGTTGGTGAGGACGGGGAGAACGCAGAACTCTTGTATTATTGGTGGGAATGGAAAAAGTTGTAGCTCCTATAAAAATCAATATGAAGGATCCTGAAGTTGAAAAGTAAAATTATTTGATCTAGCAATTCTATTTCTAGATATTATCCATAAGAAATGAACTCAGGATTTTCAGGAGATGTTGGCTCTTCCATGCTCATGGCAGCACTGTTCACCAGAGCCATGGTGTGGAAACAGCCCAAATGTTGAGCGGAGGAGGAGTGGATGAATAAAATGTATATACAGTCAATGGAATAATACTAAGCCTTAAAAAGAAGATTCTTCAATATGTGGGAACATGAATGAACCTTAAGAATAGGACAAATGAACTATGTCAGGTATCTGCTGGATAAAGGCATCTCAGTGCATAAGCCAGGTCATTTTTAGAGGACTCTATACTTATCAACCTCTTCAAATGTCCATGATATCATCTCAGCAGCAATGGCACTCAGATATAAGAACATTTCACTCATGTTGCCTTAACTTTGTTATGAGTTGAATAGATTTTCATAAATTTTCAGAACTGGGCCATGGCAAAAATAGATTAGCCAACACCAAAGCAATCTTAGTATTCTAGAAGCCTTTCAAATAAAATTGTGAATATACCATGCAGTTTGGGGGACCATGCAAGCCACGGAGGAAGCAAGCTTCATAGAAAAATAGTCAAGAATACAAAATTGAAAAAAAATTAAAAACAAGCTTTCCAACATATTGTCATTTTTGTTGTTTGTTTTCCACACCTTAGTCTCTGATAATTGTAGATTTTTTTTTAACAACTGTTTGGTTGAATAAATTAAACCTGGAAGTCAGTAGCTATAAAAAATAGTATCAGAAGCATAAAACCGGAAGACCTCACTTACAAGAAGTATCTAAAAATAAGTATCTGAAATTATCAAGTTTAAAGACTCTGAGTTTGAATGGAAGTTTTCAAGGCTTTGAAAAAGAGAGAAATGAGTTAATCAAAATGGTTACGTTCCAGAGCCGGGTGTGGTGGTGCACACTTGTAATCCCAGCATTTGGGAGGCTGAGGCAGGAGGATCATGGTTCACAGACAGTCTCAGTTACTTAGTGAGGCCCTTTGCAACTCAATAAGACCTTGTTTCAAAGTAAAAAAATAAAAAATAGGGCTGGAGGCATAGCTCAGAGATGGAATGCCCCTGGGTTTCATCTCCAGTACCAACAACAATAAAAAACATGGTTAAGTTCCAGAGATTCTCTGGACAATAGTGTGCCTACGTGTGATCTTAGCCAAAAGGTAGAGAAGTGGTAACATTGTGTCTATGGTTAACAATAATTTACTGGACACTTAAAAATTGAAGTGCTGAAGTGTTAAATTCATCTTGTGTTCTTTATCACAATAAAATTAAATTTTATAACAAAATATTTCAGAACAATAGGTGGAACTAATGCTTAATAAGCTATTACTTATCAATTATTATCTGTATACTCCTGTGCCTCTAAGTGTGTTCTCTTGGACTGAGAACTGATCTTTCTTTATTATTTGTTTAGACAACTGAATATTATTTGCTAGTAACCCATTTGATGTGTTTTTAATGACTCTAAAAAGAAGGAACATCTCACAAAGCTTAGAATTTCTTGAGAAATAGAAGTTTTCTAAACAGTGTGATCAACCTGCAATACTTGTCATCCCTAAAGTTTCTGCTGTGTACACTTAAATGTGGATTTAGGGAGCTTTACAGCTTGAACAAAAGAGCTACATCACTGATATCATACCAGTTGTTCCTTGAATTAGTGGTAGAAGCAATACTGTTTTTGCTTTATGGTGTCAATTTCTATTAGACTAATTTCCTCATTAGCAATTTGGTTTACTGTGGGCTGCTTCAACAGTCCTTAAAGGAAGAGTAATACCTATTTATAAAACATCATTATTATAACTGTACTTTAAAATTTGTATGAATTGTCATTTAAATATAATGTTATTTATACTAATTTCTAAAACAGATGCTCACAATTACCCTATATATATTATGCAATGATTTCTAACTGGTAATGGAATATATATGAAATTTTTCTATTTAATTTTTATCATTTGGTTGATAAAGCTAAATGAATATTTTAAAATTGAATTACTTTGTTTTGTAGTAAAACTATAAAATACATATATTAAGTAATATATTCATATGTATATCTATCTATCTATCTATCTATCTATCTATCAATGTATGAGTACTTCAGTTCTGTTATAAACAAGTATGTTTCAATGAGGATGACTTTCATGATCAGGTCTGGAGAATTGGATTCTACCTAGTGCAATATGGTCAAATGTTTGCAAGTCACTTTGCAATTCCTCCCAAAGTCCCAAACGGTAAAGACAACCTGTGACTTGTTGGTCTCATGCCCTGAAACCACCTGGGCCATATTTCTCAGTACTGGAATTCATAAATAAACCCCTTCAATTTATTATTTTCCAGGTAGTGCTCCAACAGGAACTTAAAAAATACAGGAGAGCGTGTGCCTCAGTCTTATTTATAAACTTGTTCATCTTCCTTCAGTTTTATGAAGCATTTCAATCTGTTTCCAGAACCCAAATCCTACATGGGCTAGATTTGACATTATGTTTTCATTTGAGCTTCGGATCCTTAATCGTATTACTTCCTGTTTTCCTAAAACTGGAGTGAATAAGCTACTTACAAGAGCATAAGCTGAATCTGCACAAAGCTGTTTAACTCTATTTACTCTGCTCTTGTGTTGATCCTGCTTCCCTTGTTCCTCATCCTATAAAAATTTCAGGGAAATCATAAAATGCAGAAGCACGGCCTTGATCGGAATATGACTTTACAGAGACATCTTACTTTTTGCCTTTCAACTTTGTGTTTCATGTCAGTCACACACACACACACACACACACACACACACACACACACACACAAATCAGAGTCATCAGTTTGGTGTTTCACTTTGGTTCTGTGTTCTTTTCATCAACACAAAGTCTTGAATGAAAATGTGAAATTATTACTTCCAATATATATATATATATATATATATATATATATATATATATATATATAATGCTTTTGCTACTTATCCAAAAGTACATAGCTAATAAGTAGATGAGGCTAGATTCAAATACAGATTTGTTTTGAGTTCAGAGCTCATTATTTCATTCAGTTAGCACCCCACCTCTGGTTTTAAGCAACTTTGATCACCCACACATAATCTCAGGGCTCTAGGCATTCATAAACCTTGGTATGTGCTATCTGTCCCCAAGGAAACTTTGAGTTAGTACAACAGTGGTACTTTAGACTACACAACAGGGTTTCAGGTAAAAGTTCTTGTATCTATGTGATCTTGGAGGGCTGTGAAGGAGAATGCAGTTGTGCCCAGGGAGTGCTGTCGTGTCAGGACACTGATGCCAAAGGTCTGAGCGTTCCCTGTGAGCTCTCTCTGCCCGACCCCCAACTACCAAAGTTGTTTACTGCAAAGTCATTAAGGCCAAGGATTTCTCTCTGTTCCTAAAGAAGCCACACTAATGTAATTTCTTTATTTTGAAATTGCTCATTCAGTAAACCATTGTTCATTAGACTCCCGGGAGTTTGCAAGCCTGGAACAATTGTTTCTCTGTTGATCGGGTCTCATTTGTCATTTTGCAGACAGAGACTTTTATTTGCCTGTAACACAACCAAAATAATTAGCTGTTTACCTGGCAGGCTGGTGATGATTATGTATGACAAATGACCATAAATGAATACATTCAGGCATTGTGGGAAGAAAAGGACTGGGTCATTAGGCAAGACTTTGATCATTGATTTTTCACAGGAAACTGACAGTCTTAAAGTAAGACTATATATTTGATTCTGAGAGATTTGCTGGTTTTCCTGTGGAATGGCAGTCTCAGACGAAACAGAAGGTTGCATGAGTCTTTGTCATTTAAGACTATGTGATTTGGGGGCCCAGTTATAGCTCAGTGGCAAAGTGCCTGCTTTGCAGGTGCAGTGCTCTGGGTTCAATTCTCAGTTCCAAAAAGAAAAAAAAAAAAAAAAAGAGAGAGAGAGAGAGAGACAAAAAAAAGGAAAAGAAAATAAAACTGCGATTTTGTGATTTTGATAAGTTGCTCAAACTCTGTGAAACTCAGTTTTCTAATTAATAAACTAGATTTAGTGACATTTAGCTAATAGGTTTTGAGGGCCAAGTGAGAAAATGTGTATAAAATTACCAGGACATGCAGTTACTTACGTTATATCAAGTTCTCTCCATACCCTTTGCTAATGGCAAGTTCTTGAAGAGCAAGGCTCATTTCTAAGTTTCATCTTATTTATCTATAACACTAATTTTTACCTTTGGTTGTTCCTATGAAGAGTAAATATGATATAACATGTTACCTGTGTCCAGCACCTAGTAACGCCTTGCTCATTGTCGTTTCAATAGTTCTATAACTTGGGGGGGAGGGAGTTCAAAATGTTTTATGTCGCTGCTGACAATGGCAGCAAGGTTGATAATAAAATATTCCTGGAAATTATCCACTAGCTTTTCCAAACATTTCTCAGGAAACTTTAGATAACTTCTATTTCCTGTTTTCTTGATTATATTATCCAACTGAATTAATCAAAGAACAGTTTTCATATTCTTTCTAACCTCCACAGATCTATTTGAATGATAATCCAGACTTTATCTGCTTTCCTGAAGCCAGTGTTGTAATTTTTCTACTGTGACTGGTGATTAGAGTCAATTCTCGATATCCATAATTGCCTTGTTTTCTGCTCTACTGCAAATGCAGAAACATTTTCCACTCATTTCCTAACAAGACTTTTAAAAAATTAAATATAGTGTTCAACAGCTCAGTCTGCTTCAACTCCATTCACTACTAATGCCTGTAATAATCACTACCCTTGCTCTTCCAAAGTAAGACATGCATGAAGGTCCTACTGTGTGCCAGGAACTCTACATGGGTCTTTGTAAACATTATGTCATAATTTCCATGACAGCCCTAGAGAGGGTAAATAATACAATCCCTCTTGTTTTATTCTGTTTCCATGTCATGTCCTAAGAATAAGTTCTATGTCAAGCTATCCAAAGATGATTTGACAGAGAACAACAATTGAATCACATGTAAGAAATGTGACAATAACAAAATCACACTTTGCGTGCCAGGAAATGGAAAACTATCTGTTCAACACACACAGAGAAATATTCTATCTGCACCTAATTAAAAGTAACTCCCCAACCTCTCCCATCTCATCCACTAAATATAAGGAAGCCAGACTAGAACCTACAAGGAACAACTGATAGAACCAAGACTCAGCTCGCACAGAAACCTGTGAGCCTTTATGTTTTCTGCACTGGGTTTTTCCAAGTAGGTTCTCATCAGTCCTCAAGCTTATCACTTTTCAAGGGAATCTGTGAGAGTTGGATGCACTGTAATGCTTTAAAATGTGCCTATTCAAAATGACAACCTGAATTTGAATTCTGCTTTTGCCTCTTATTTTCCAAGTGATATGGTCAAATTCCTTCCTAAATATTTACCCCAAATTTGAAAATAGCTGGGTGTGGTGTCACCCACTTGTAATCCCAGTACTTGAGAGGCTGAGACAGTAGAATTGCAAGTTCGAGACTACCCCCAATTTTTTTCAAAATGAAAAAGAAAAGAAAATAGGATGTGGATGTGGCTTGGAGGGTTAAATCACAGGTATCATTAATAAAAGAAAAAAGAGAGAATTATAGCTGTCTCACCAGAGAAAAGGAGTCAGGGAAATAAATATGAGGCTGATAGCACAGTGCTGATGTTTTGGAAATACAACTATTGGCATTTCTTGTCCACCGTGGTTGAGCAAGCTCATTTTATTTTTTGAAAGCAGGGCTTTTTTCATCCTTCTCCTCCCCTTGTTACTGACATTATCTTTCACTTCCTTCCCTTTCACTTTCTTCTCCCTCTGTAAGATGAAGTCAATGCAAAGGTGGCTCATCACTGGAAATTGTATTATTTCTAAATGTCAGTCGGTGATATTTTCTCAGGAGGAGCCATCCTTCTAAATACTCACCCAAGAACATTACTTGAGAGAAAATTTTAGAGATTTGGAGTTGATATTTCTGATGATCAAATGTGTCTTTCCTCTATTTATGTAACTCTGGGTGAGCTTTCATGCAGGCAAGTCATTCCTGCACATATGAGCTGTAGACTACACTCCATGATGATAATGGTGATGATGATTATGACGATGATGATGATGATGATGATGATTATATTAGTGGTACTGAGGATTATTGAGTCCAGGGACATTCTACCTCTGAGATATACTCCCAGCCCTATGTTATCATTTATTTATTTATTTATTTCTATATTTATTTATTTATTTATTTATTTATTTATTTATTTATTTATTTTGTGGTACCAGGGATTGAATCCAGGGACAGTCTACCTCCAAGCTACATCCTAGCCCTATTTTTAGTCTATTTTGAAACAAGATCTCACTAAGATGCAGAAGACCTCACTAGGTAGCTGAGGCTGGCCACGGACCTGTGGTCCTCCTGTCTCAGCCTTTTAAGTACAAGAATTACAAGCATGGGCCACAATGTCTGGCTATTTTTTTTAATTTTGAAATAGTCTTTCTAAGTTGCTGAGGGCCTCTTAAAATTGCAAACTGAGGTAAATTCCCTAATGTACATGATGCACATTCACAAACATATCAAAGTCAATCCCTAAGCCTAACATGAAAAGGAGAGAGGGGGAAGGGAATGGGGTGGGAATTGAGTAAGGGCTAATTGGCATGTATACCTCTATCGTCTTGTACTCATTAAGATGTATAACTAAAATGTACCAATAAAAACTTATAAAAATCAATAAAAAAATCACAGAGATCCTCAAACCTATGATCCTCTTTATTTATTTTTATTTTTTGATTAGCAAGGGGTCTCCTGAGCTTTTATGAAATCATCATATACTTACTGGATGCATTTTTTTTTGTGTGTGGTACTGAAGTTCCTGGAAACCCTTCTACCTCTGGGTAACACTCCTAGTACCAATTTTTCTACTTTTTTTTATTTGGAAACAGGGTCTCTTAAGCCAGCGTGGGTGGTTTCAAACCTACGCGATCCTCCTGTCTCCGTTCCCAAGCGCGGGGATTACAAGTGTGCACCACCACTCCTGGCAACTGGATGCATTTTTATACCCTTGCTGAAGACAATTTTAAACAGACTGTATTTTATTTGATTCCATAGAAAGTTACTGGGGGCATGTACTTCAATCTCTTTTAAAAGCAGAGCTGCATTGAGGGTTGTATCTGTCTAGAAGGCAGTGTGTGCTGAGTGTCAGACCAGCAGCTCAGGAAATTTGCAAGATACCTTCTAACCTAGGAGTCACTTAGATCAGGATCCTCCCCTCCTCCAACAGAGTACATTCTACCTTATGTATACAGTGATTTTACATAATTTCTCTTCATTGTGAAACTGAAACCAACTTCTGATTTTCAAAATGCATATTCTTGTACTTGTTTTACTGGTGCATACTAATTATACAGGATAGCGGGTCTGATTGTGATGTATGAATGCATGCGTGTAACATGATTTTGTCAATAGTACTCTCAAATACCTCTTTTTACCATCTCCTTCTTCCACCACCCTACCCTGCTTCTTCACCCTAATTGCTTCTCTTGTACTTTCATCATACCAGTTTTTTTCTTCCTTTTTTCCCTGGCTTCCACATACGGAAGAAAACATATGATATTTGTCTTTGTGTCTGGTTTATTTTGTTTAACATAATATTATTTAGTTACATCCAGTTTCCATAAATTACATTTCATTCTTCTTTATAGGTGAATAAAACTCCATTGTGTATATATACACTACATTTTCTTTTATTCATTCATCTTGATGGACATCTAGGTTTATTTCATAACTTGACTATTATGAATTGTTATGTGATAAACAAGAAGAGATGTGCCTTATCTCTAAGTATGCTGACTTTATTTTGGATAAATATCAAAGAGTGGTCTGGCTGGATCATATTACATTAAACTTTTAGTTTTCTGAGGAACCTCCATCCTAAGCTCCATAGTGACCATACTAAATTGAAATCTCAACAACTTCAATTTGTTTGTATTCTTGATGATTGTCATTCTGATCATAGTGAGCATATATCTCTGTGCAATTTTGATTTATATTTGCCTGATGGCCATAGATGTTGAACACTTTTTGTATAGTTGTTGACCATTTATAATTTTTTTTTCTTTTGAGACATGTCCGTTCAGTTCATTTGCCCAGTTGTGGAATGGGACGTTTATTTTGTTTTTAACTTGTAATAACAAACACAATTTGAGCCCTAACTATATGCCAGACACTGTGCTAATTGCTTTTAATTTTGCTTTTCATGCATTTAAATCTCACAAAAACGTGATACCCATGTAAGAAATGAGAAAATTTCTGAGGCACGTTGCTGAGGGTGCTTCTCCTATGTTGTGAACTTGAGCACTGTGCCTCTTTATTAGTTCATATTTGCCTCATGTCACATGATTCCTGGCTGTGTGGGAGGCCTTCAGTAATTTATTATTATTATTATTATTATTATTATTATTTTTTGGTGGTACTGGGTTTCCTGGAAGCCCTTCTACCTCTGGGCTACACTCCCAGACCTATTTTCTGTATTTTTGAAACAGGGTCTCTTAAACCAGCGCGGCTGGCCTCGATCCTCCTGCCTCTGCCTCCCAAGCGCAGGAATTACAAGCGTGTGCCACCACGCCCGGCGCCTTCAGTAATTTTGTATAAAGTAAATGTGTAAGTAAAGAAATGATCTGCCAGGCGTGGCGGCTCATGTAATCCCTGCTTTTGAGATGATGAGACTGGAGGATTGCGGTTCCGAGGACAGTCTCAGCTACTTAGTGAGGTCCTCCGTAACTTAGTAAGGCCCTGTTTCAAGATAAAGAATAAAAAATAGGGCAGGCGTGTAACTCGGAGGTCAAATGCCCCTGGGTTACATCCCCAAACCCTCAAAAAAAAAAAAAAATGATCTAAGTGTTAATGGTTTGAAATATAAAATGGAGAGAATAATACCAACCTCTCAGGCCACTATAAGGGGTTCATGGATGTGAAGACATCAAGGGGAAGGCTTGGTGTATAAGAGGTGGTTTGTAAATATTTGTTCAATTTTATCAACAAGGCATATTTCCTTTCAGAAAAGACATTGGTGAGTTGTGCAACTCTAAGTCGGTATTTTTAGATTCTAGTCTTTAGATTGCATCAAAGAGTGGGGAGTTACCTGGGCACAGTGGCACATGCTTGTAATTCCAGTATTTGGGAGGCTGAGACAGGAGAATCCTGGTTTTTAGCCAGTCTGAGCTACTTAGTGAGGCCCTCCACAACTTAGTGAGAAGGCCTGAGAAACTATGGGGAATCATCCCTGAAGACAGAAAGTGGCTCAGTGCATGGTGAAGGGGTATGTAAGAAAGGATGTATTTGTGGCTGGTGTATAGAATGAGGGTTTGCAGTTGCTCTCTGCCCCATGCCAGTCACTGGGTGGGGCCCAACGGAGGAAGATAATCCATGGCTACTGCCTTCTGAATAAACAAAGCCTTGCCATAGAAAAAGATGGACAAGCACTTCAGAATTAAATGAAGAGTGCTAGAGGAAATGCAAAGGATCACAGGAGCTAAGGAAGCAATGAACACAACTTTGGATTCAGAACAAAAACTAGGTTATAATCATGATTTGTGGTTTTTATGTACAGTGTAGACTTGAGCAAAATTTTTCGGGTTCCCCTTCTATTGATTAAAAATAACAAATGTACCACATACCAGTATAAGGAAGCTTTCATCACTCTGAAAATAGCTAATAGCATTAATGCTAATGCTTCCTCATATTATTCTTAACTAATAGAGAGGAAGATAAAAATATAATAATGCAAGCTGAACATGATTTATAAATCAGCATATTTTTACTTCCAAATAAGTTACCTGAATTAGTGTACTAATGAATCAAGTACAATAAATTAGGTATCATTGCTCCATATGACATACACAAGACTCAAGACATGACAAAGTTAAATCACAGCTATGAGTGGCCAATTGAAAGTTTGGATTTGAGATATCTAGCACTATTATCTGTGTATACAAGCACAGTTATGTTCCTGCTCTTGAGTCAAGTGAGGGGTTTGCAACCAACTTTTGGAGAGCAAGAAGGGAAAGGCTGGGCAGGCAGAAGTGACTGCACTGTTCACATGTCCCTGAGAAAGAATTAAATGGTTCAATATATTTAGCAATCCTTGCTTGGTCACATGATAGGAACATTGCTATAGCAGAAGTGAAGAGATAAGTTGTAAAGAGATTTGGAGAGTCAGGCATGGTAGCACATGCTTGTAATTCCAGCATTTGGGAGCCTGCGACTGGAGGATCATAGTTCTTGGCCAGCCTCAGCTACTTAGTGCGGCTCTTTGCATCTCAGTGAGACCTTGTTTCAAAATAGAGAATAAACAGTAAGGCTGGGGATGTAGCTCAGAGGTAGAATGCCACCTGGGTTCCATCCCCAGTAGTGCCAAAAAAAAAAAAAAAAGAGGGAGAGAGATTTGGAGGGATGGTTTAAAAAATCAGAACCAGACTAGACCTTTGTAAATCCAAGCAATTAATTCCAGGTCTCACTGCTGGGGTTTCATGGGGCCCCTAGCTGCAGGAGGCTGGTCCTTATGGCCTTCCATGTTCACTATCAGCAAATTAATGAAGAAACAGGATCTGTTCCTTGAAAGCACTAATATACAATGAACATGAAAAATCATCAAAGAGAATGTTTTTTCTCAAAACATTGAACATGTATCTTCTCAATGTACCATCTGTTCCAAAAACAAATAAATGAATGAATGAATAACAACAACAAATACAGAAACTATTTTTGGAGGAGGGAACGGCTCTTTCTTCAGTATATACATCATTCAAGTACCCAAGTCCAAATAGTTAAATGTTGAAGACTCCAGAGTATAGTAAGGGAAGGCAGGAGGAACTGTGCTATTTGGGAGTCTGAGGATCGTACTCGGAGCTAGTTTAAAAAGTTTTAAGGGAAGAGACCTTCGGTTCACATGTGCTGGAAAAGAAAGGATATGTAACTGAATTCAATTTGCAGACACTTACTGGATTATTCTTCTGGGCCTGACATGATAATTGGCTTGGAGGGGCACAGAGAGAATTCAGGGCAATTTCGAATTTGTGAGGTACTGTTTCTTTGTTTTTCATGAAGTTGTATTTATCCATTTGAAAATAATGTTTATTATCACAGTTAGGTCTTACAGTGTGCTGGGAACACACTGAATGCTCAAATCAAAACTAGGATTTTTAGGTGACCTCCTGAAAGAAGTGACACTCTATGAAAACTTTGAAAGACTAACTATGAGATACAAAATTTAGAAGTTCATCACAGACAAAGGAAATAGAACAAATAAGAACAGTATAGAACAAGAGAGTCTTTTGTGTTCAAGGATATATAGGTAGTCATGCCAGCATATTAGAATAGATTACACCAGGTCTAGCATTCCTATCTCCTAAATAAATGGAAGCTATTTTCCCCAGCTTCATCAGTACATGCATGGAAAAAAAAATAGAAATCATTAAGGAGAGAAAATTTTACATGAGGAAAACTAAAAATTAGAAAGAAAATAAGTATATTTAAAGAAGAACATCAAAGGGTATCTAGAGGGTATGGAATAAGTAGGCTTTAATTTTAATATATTTATTTAAATATCTATTAGAATAAACTAAGGCAGAACAAACCACCCTGCAATTTTATGAAAATTAATGGTTGGGATAAGGCAAAACTCATTAGAGTAAGGATAAGTGTTGATTGGAATAAAAGTATTATATTCTATTAGTTGAGTAGTTCAAATTGTGTTGATCTAAAGCTTTGAAGCAGCCAGGCATGGTGGCACATGCTTGTAATCCCAGCATTCAGGAAGCAGAGACTGGAGGATCCTGGTTCACTGATAGATTCAGCTACTTAATGAGGCCCTTTGTAACTCAGCGAGAGCCTGTTCCAAAAATAAAAGGACTAAAAAATAGGGCTGGGGGTGTAGCTCAGAGGTGCAATGACCGTATTACAAAATTAAATAAATAAATAAAGTATTAAAGAAGACAAAGGATTAAAAGATAAACCTAAAGTGAGTTATTAAATGAATGATAATTTTATAAAAGGATTCAGAGGTGGTGGCAGAGAAGAAATAGGAAGAGAAGGACAAAGAATAAGAAAAAAGAGAAAGAAGATGAGAATTCATTAGGATTTCCTTTTTTTTTTCCACTGCCAAGTAAAAGGTGAGACAAAAACATGGTTGGTGCATCTCCATGAGGTGCTCGCTACCCTACAAAAACCAAGCAGAGTACCACCCTTCCTGATTACCGTGGTAATGGCCACTCTTCCCCATTATAATAATTATTTTACAAAAAGCAAAAGTGAAGAAACGGTAACAGAAGGAAGCCATTCATGATCTGCCTTGTTTCACTTTAAAGAAGGGTTTAAGGAGGAATTTTGGAGGTAATTGGGCAGCAATAGGAACACCCCAAGGGGAAAGCATTCGTATTGTGTATAGATGAGTTTAATGGCTCTATGCACTTGAATATTTTAAGTGCTGGCTATGAAATTTTATTTATTTGTAAATCACATTAACAAAAAAGTATATTTCCCCTGAAAGAAAAGAAAATGAGGAAGGAAGGAGGGGATTAAAATAAAAACAGAAGGACGACCTATCATCAATTTGTGTCAATGGAAAAGAGGCTTTAAAATAAAGCTTGGCCAGGCTTGGTGGTACACACTTGTAATCCCCGCGCTTGGGAGGCAGAGACAGGAGGATCACACTGGTTCGAAGCCAGCTGCACTGGCTTAAGAGACCCTGTTTCCAAATAAAAATGTAAAATCGTTCTGGGAGTGTAGCCCAGAGGTAGAAAGGTCTCGGATTTCCATTTCTTTTCACAATCAGTCTTGCAATTGAAACTCATCTCTATTTCGGTGTCTACATGACTTTAAAAAAAATGGAGACTTTATCCACTGTGGGTAGAAACGTAAGTTACTACATTCATTATGGAAACCAGTACAGAGGCTCCTCATGAAAGTAAATATGAAGTTAACTGTATGATTCAACAATTCCACTTCCAAGTATATATTCAGTGAATTGGGAATAAGCGCATTAAAAGGGCATATGCACTCTGATATATAATTGTAGCACCCTTCATAATAGCTAAGTTATGAAATCAATGTATCTATAAATGGCTGACTATATGAAGAAAATATGGTATGAATACACAATGGAATACTGGTTCTCTTGATAAAAAAATCCTGTCATTTGTGACAATGTGGGTGAACCTAAACAATCTATTTTTTAAAGTCATCATAACTATTTAAATTTTATGTAGACATATCTTTCCCCCACCATTCTGAAAAGTAGCAATAACTAACTTTTTAAAAATCTAGAACACCACACCAATATTAAGAAAATTAAGGTAAATAATCATGTAATAAACTCCTTTCTTATAAAACATTAAGAATCTGCTATGTGGCTGAATTATTGGTAGGCAATAGGGAGACCCAATAAATGCGTGACATGAGTTTATGAACTATAAAGATTCATTAAGCATATAATGAAAGGATATGAATGTCATTAGCATATATGTGCCAAGTCAGAGAAATAGATGGAGTTATCAAGGGAGAGAAAATAAAAATAGGGGCAAGGGAAAAAAAAAAAACTGAAGGAAAATAAGAAAACAGGGTACAAAGGATTACATTTTATAAAGTCAAATGTGGAAAAATCATAGTATTGTGACCAGAAATTAAAAATAAGATAAAGATAAACGGAAGAGATTGAAAGGTTAGAAAATGATCCATGAAGTAAAAAAAAACAAAAAACAAAAACGACTCTCCTCTCATCCCAGTTACTTGGGAGGTCAACAAAGGAGGATCATAGGTTCAAGGCCAGCATCAATAAGTTAGCAAGATCCTGTTTCAAAATTTAAAAAATAATAATAATAAAATAAAAAAGACTGTGACTATAGCTTGGAGGTAGAATTTCCTTGGGTTCAATTCCTAGTACCAAAACAAAAACAAATTGACTTTGCATGTTCCAGCAGATCAGAAGCAGCCCATGAATTGTTTACTTACAAATAATTACTATTACTTAGATGTGATAAACACTCAAATATTTGTTGATTTGGATTTGATATCTTGTACCTAGTAAAGTGCCTGACACATAATAAAGACTTTTGTGTTGTTGAGCATGAGGTAGAAATGTAGTCAACTATTTGGGGAATTCGAAAGTGCTTACTGGCAATTATACACTCATCAGATATTTGAGAAAGTTCAGTTTCAAATAAGAGTTGGTTTTATTCTTGTTTCATTGTTTCACTGAAAAACTAAATATTCCTCATCAAATTAAAGGGCTCTGGGAAAGAAATGAAGGTTGAAAATCCTGAAAGTAATTTGTTTTATAGCAGCATTTCCTAGAATTGTGTTCTTTGGAATAAAAGCAAGTGAGATTTAAAATATATATATATGACTAGGAAACTGGGTTAAGATAGGGAATAAAATGAAATATAATTTTTATGTGCCTGGTTCTTATCTTAGTATCTAGTAGGCAAGACAACATTAGTCCATTATTTTTACAAATACAGTACTAAATTTTAACAGTGAGGCTAGATGTGGTTTTTTAAATACTGTAACTGTTTTAGAGGTTTAAAATGCATTCTTGCCCACTGAAGAGTCTGAAAATCCCCTGGAGGCTGGTATTTCTTACATACCCCCACCTGCACAGGATGCCTACCAGCAGCATGGAACTCACCTCTGACTATTTCTTAAGACCTGGGTAGCTTGAAGAACATTCCTGTGTATAGACCTATCACTAAACAAGTCAATCTGAATGCTATAGAGGAGCCTAGGTGATTCTCATCCACAGAAAGCCCTAAGAAAGACCTTAAACTATATTCAATTTAGTGCTGGAATTACTCTTGCTAAAGTCACACCTAAGAGTAATATAGATAACTTTTTTTCTGAGTTTTAGCATGCCCCTCCCTCCTACATTCAGTCTTCAACATCCTTTGGGATGTGTTGCTGTCTGTTCCCAGGATGGACGCTCACATATTTGTTAAATAGAAAATAAATGTCTTTTATTTTGGGTGAGAAAGGTTATATGTATTTGTTAACATAATTTTTGAAATTAGGATCCATATTATAAAATATAATACAAAATGGAAAATAGAATATGAAAGAAAGAAAATGTCAGGCCTGAAGAAATTTTATTTGATAGATTATTTGGGCACAGTCCAAATAAATAGAAACTACTGAATATCAGCAACTTTAGGCCTCATTTAAAAATGTCTGAAATTGTAATGGATCTGACTCTCATATGTCTATGACATGTTAAGTTTTAAATTCCAATTAAATTAAATTCCATGTTCAATACTGAAGAAAAAAATGCCTTTGTAACAAAAATTACAAAAATTGTTTGTGAACTATATTTGTAAATGCAATATTTAAAATAATCCTTGAAATAAATAAAATAATCCTTGAATATAAGAGAAACAATTTGTTTCCATATTAAAAATTTTAATATTATGAAGACAGTTATCTCAGGTTTATTTAGAGATTTTTTCTTTGTAGTTGATTAAAATATATTCAGTTATAAAATAACATGAAGCCCTCAATATGTGTCATATTCTATGCTGAGCCCTGGGGATTCAATGTGAGAAAGCCACATAGATCCCCACAGAGTCCAACTTGTGATATTATTTAGTAAATCAATATATAGATATTATGCTTAAGTACTTATAAACTTAACTAAGGAATAATAAAAATGAAAGGTTATTTTTGGAAGAATCAATATGTCTAGAAAATATTATTCTGATAAATAAATTTTTAGCAGAAGCCTTACTGAGAGCATGAAAGAGAAAGACCATAGACCACACACACACACACACACACACACACACACACACACACAAAGTATGGTTATATCCTTTTCTTTACTTTAATATACACACCAAATTCTAGGCAAAAAGTATTTGACTCAGAATAGAAGTTAAAAAATATTCGATGGCACGTATAGAATTTAGCATATGATGGATTAGAACTTCATGCTAATGGGGAAGAGAATAATCACTTAACAAATGATGCTTGGAAAACTGATTAGCAGTTTAGGAATAAAATTAATTAAGGCTCACACTTTACACCAGATGCCCAGGCAAACAATAAATGGAGCTGTATATATACTCATGCACATGCAATAAAAATAAAATAGACCAAGTCATAATTATGAAGACAATAAATCTTTAAAAATAGAGAAAATCAGAAAGAAAGCAATGAGTTCAACACTGTATAAATTTTAAACATTTATGTATAGAAAAATAAGATAAAACATGAAGCAAGAAAAACACTGACATCAAATATAACTAATACCATTTATAATATAGTTTTATATATGATGAAAAACTAACACAAATTGATTTAGAAAAAAAATTAAACCCTCAATAGAAATAGAAAGAAATTCATGAGAGGAGATGCATTTAAGTTCAAATGCTATATTTTGTTCATTAATCTTCAAAATGTATAATAAAGTCATTAAAATGCAATGTTTATTTATTTTAATAGAAATAAGGGCAACATTGGTGTGAAATATCTATACTTAAATGCAGGGGTTTCAGTGTAATTGCAAAGCCCTTAGAAAAGACTCACTGGTCTTTGCCCTTTATCACGTGGTCTATGGCTTATGTTCTGAAGGAACTGTTAATTCCACTTCCAAACTATACCTTGGATTTGGGTACCTCTCCATGTCTACTTCTGATCTTCCTTGGAAGTCCCATCAAATTATCCTTTGGAAGATTCTGGTAGCAGGTTTTTGTTTTGACTCTTTCTTCTTGTGTACATAGGAAACAGAGAAATTATTAAAACATAAACACACACACCTACACACACACACACACACACACACACACACACACACACACACACACATTGCATTTTTATTCTTCTGCTTAGGAAGACTCCAATGGCTTCTTACTGCATTTGAGATTAGACCTACACTCCTAATTGTGGCCCTCAGACTGCATCACATTGATGGTCACACAATTTCTGGAGTTCTTTTGTTCCTTTGCAGCCCTGTCCACTCTGATTTCCCTCTTCTCTTCCCAGCTTCAGAATCTTTTCTGAGCACAGTGTCACCCCTGCTAGGAACACTACTCCATGTCTGTTTCCCAAGCCTGGTGTCTTCTGGGTAATCTTGTCATTTGCATCCTCACTGAAGAAAGGACTTCTCTATCACCACACCTGCAACCAGTCACCCTAGACCTACTTCTACCTGTCCTGACTCACCCTTCACCAGTTTTTTTTTTCCTTTTATGCATTCCACATGGCTTGTGATTATTCATTTTCTTTCTTTCTTGTTGATCACTTCACTAAATTCTGTTCCATGAGTTCAGATTCTACTCTCTTCCCAACTCTGTTAAGCACCTTGTACAATGTCATATGCATAGTTAATGGATGGATAAATGACTGAATTAATACATGATGCCCCCTCAGGACTCTCATTTTTATGCTTCGACTCTGGTTTTCCATTCAGGCTTATCTTTTTAGTATTACCCGGCTGTGTTTTATTTTAAGTACTGTGTATAAGTGTTTGCTGATTGTACTCAAGATAAAAATCCATGATACACCCTTAAATATTGTATTTGTTTCTTCTGGTTGAAATAACAAGTTATATAGCAAGAGTGGAAATACAATGTATTTTAGGCATAAAATGAATTAAAATTATGCCCTCATTACAAATACAGGACAAAATATGTGTATATAGGGCTCAACACTATACAGAAAAAATAGAAACTATTCACATGCTAATGTGAAGGTAATATTGTAGGTTTGTTCCCCCTGTCTTATTTTATTTTTGTTCAAATGTTGTTTGCAAAATAGAAGCAATTTGGAACTGAATCCTCATGAGATGAAGAACACACCAAATTAAATTTTGCAAAAGTGCAAGCAGCACATCTTATATATTTTCTGGCTATTATAATGCATGTCTTTGATGTCATCTTGAAATAATTATTATGATTATTTTTTGACAAAGAAAAGAGTATAGATAATCTGTATGATCTTAATTTAGGACTATGACCAAGTTCATTAGCTCTACTGTGTAGTTATTTTCATCATCTATAAAACACAGAATTTTGGGAAATTGTTTTTTTGTCCCACCTCTGACATCCCCATCAACTTATTTGCTTTTTCATAGATAATTCTTCACTCACTGATTTGTTTACTGTCTTAAAGTCTTGCTTGGCTGGCAAGATCCTGCAGAAGGGCATTTTCTACCTCGGCGGCTCATTAGATTTATCTGGAGAACTTCTAAAATGCTGAGGTCCAGCCTTTTCTCCCTCCTGGGTTTCATATATATTTGGTTAGGGGTCAGGCCAGGTGTCAGGATTATTTATTTATTTATTTATTTATTTATTTATTTATTTATGGGGTATTGTAGATCTAACCAAGGGGCATTCTAATTTTAGCCTACATCCTCAACCCTATTTTCTATTTTTAATTGAATCAAGTTCTTGCTAAATTGCTATGCCAGGCCTCAACACTGAGATTCTCCTCTCTCAGCTTCTAAAGTTCTGGAATTACAGGTTTGCACCATGATGAACTGCTCAAATATCAGGATTTTAAAATTCCCTGTACAGTCCTGATTGAGGCTCACTCTTTGGAGGTAGGTGTCAGTTTCTGAGTCACAGCTGTCCCCACACACTTCTCCAGGGTTATGTGCAGGCCTGGGCCCTGGTCTGCATTTGCACTGTTTAAAACTTGGGTTTGAAAAGGAATGTTCCTGGTATGATTGTAAATAGTTTGCAACTTAAAAGAGGATTTTAAATCATCTTTCGGTCTCGGTTAAAGTGTATTCCTTGTAAAAGAAGCTCCTTTGGCCACCCCATCTAATGTCAATCCCCATTTCTCTCTTCAGGACACCCTCTTTGTCACAGACCCAACACCATTTTGTCAGAAGGACCAACCACAGCAGTGGAGTCCACAAAGTAAAGACTCCACTATCCTTCCCTCCCTCCAGTGAAAATCAGACAGGTCACCCATTTCAACTGCCCAAGAAACTCTCTAGTAATAATATGTAGACTCTGAGGTGACAGTGTCTTTCCAACCAATTTCTTTAATAAAGGGAATTGGTAACTAGCAAAGGGATGCAACTTATTCAAATTATAGATATGCAAGCAAAGCACGTCAGAGATAAGAATTTTTTAATTAAAGAGGTATTTTTTTCTTTTAGAATCTCTGATGTGTTTTCTCAGTTTTCTTATGTAACAGCAAAATGACATTAGCAATACTAGAAATATTTTTCTTCAGGAATGAACCTTGATGGGAATCACAGGTGGATTTGCCCTGAAACTTGGGCGGATGTCTGGTCTCATTCATGTCCCCAAGTTCCTTCCTTGAATCCAACATCAATCGTCTAACACGCCTATATATTTTCACTTTGTAATTTTATTGCTATCAGTCAATAAATTCTGTTTCTGTAATTTCTGGGTTCTATGGAATTTAAAACGTGCTTCTCTCTTTGAGCTGAAGTCAGGTCAATTTTATTGGCTCTTAAAAATAGGTAGTTAGTTGGTTAGAAGACTATGAAAAGGGATCAGATGACTCTAGGTTTATGGAAATAGCTTTAAATAGATTCCAGGTTTATAGAAAGACTGAACCTCACCACGCTGACTGCAGCAGAAAGTGGAAATTAAGTCTTCCCTGAGGAGGGTCGACAGCTTAATATGATTTTTAATGATGAAACATCTTCAAATTAGGAGTGCAGCTATTTTGACCACGGAGGGAAATCTATAATGTAAACCCTGGAAAGAATGAAAGTGAATTGAATAAGGAGAGATGAGAAACAAAATAGCGGTCTCACCTTCTAAGACGATAAAAGTCTGTCCTCCGGGGACCCGTTTTCAAAAGTGTCCTCTACAATAACATCCTTTCCCAAACAACAGTGGCGTTTGCAAATAGGTCCCCTATTACATGACTTGATTACAGATTCAACCTAGGGTCTTATGCTCTTTCTTCTAGCTCTCTGCCCTTGCAGTCTTAGAGAAAGGGTAGCTTCACAGAATTGCAAATACTTTTCTCTTGGGCAGGGAACTAGGAGAAACACATGAGCCAAGTGATGAATGTTACAGGAAGTGTCCACAGCAGTGAGATCTTTCTCTCTTTTTCTCTTTCTCTCTCTCTCTCTGTGCAGGGTAACACACTCAGTGGGAGTGTGTGTGTGTGTGTGTGTGTGTGTGTGTGTGTGTGTGTGTGTGAGTTTATGCAGTATTATAAGAATTCATTTCCATCTAAAAACATTATGTAAGTATTATCTGTAATACACTTTTAAGGCCAACTTTTGCTTTCGTTCTTCCAGATCATATCTGACCTTTGCAGAAAGAGCAGAGGGAACCATTATTGCTTTAATGTATATTTTTTAAGTTCAAAGACTCTAACATCTAGAGTCTTTAGCATTAGCATGAAAAGCAAATTAGAAGGCCAATATCTTGACTTCTGTGTTAGTGGTTTTCCATTATCGAGTGCTGAATATGCATAGGAATCCTCACGTCTTCTTTGAATGCCACCTTTGGTGAAGCAGATCTAAAGTGAAACCTGAGCGTCTAGGTTTCTAAGAAGATCTGAACCTGCTAAGTCCAAGCACCGCACATTGAGAAGCTAAGTATTAAATCACAGTCGCCAGCTATAACATAGCACTTAATCATACTTTGAGCTGAACGTGCTGAGGTGAACTAGTTTTTTTCCAGAGTGGTTCATTTTTACTATTAAGAGGGTCCCAATTAAGGAGGTAAAAAAGGGAATGGGAAATGGAGTAAAGTTAAAGGTTCCGAAGAACTTACTATATGACAAATCCTGTCATAGATACTTGTTCATCCATTCCATCAATTTTATTCTTATTCCAATAATATATAATTTCCTCCATTATACTCACCATAAAATAGTCTCAAAGAAATTAAAGGGCTTTCCAAGGTAACAGATCTAAGTGACAATGCAGAGATCCAGTTCGTTCCTCTGGTTTGGAATACTATCTGCACTTTGTGATATAGTAAAGATAACATCTTTGAACTAATTAATGCATACCTTGGTAACCTTGTTTATTTTTAAATGAATTTCAGCATTTTTATGTTAAAGCGCATGCAATTTTTTTTTTTTTTCTGGCAAGTGCTTTTTAGGTGGCTATCTGTTCTAACTTAGTTTCCAGCTCAGAGGTAGCACATAGCTATTGCAATGCTAACAGTAACATGCAATTTTGGAAGGATGCTAAAATAACTTTTACTTTCATCCCTTTGGTGTAGAAGATGAAAATCTTTTGAAAGCAGAAAGCCCAAAGAAATGTAAATATAGCTTATGCAGGACTGACATTTCAAAAGAGGTCACCCCCACCAGCAGTACTAGCCCTTGTCTATTATCAGGTTTTCTGTCACTCATGTTGATGAAGGTTGATAAACAGTGCAAAGCGCTCAGGGTAGGCCAGAGGGCACAGAGAGACATGTAGCATTTCCTGAGAATAGAAAAGTCCAACACCTCTCTATATTATTGCTTCAGAACAAAGATTGCTCTTTCACAGATATAACAGGCATCTCGGAGGATTCTGCTATAATGTCAACTGGGCAACAGTTCTCTGGGTGATGGAACCTGCTGCCTGGTAGAGTAGCCACTGGAGCCTTTGGCTAGCATTGCAATTTCTACTTCCTTCTCTCCGACTGCTCTTAGATCTGCTTTGTAGTGTAGAAGACAACTAGCTTATACTCTTAACAGGATGTCCTCCAGGCTCACCCATCTTGTTATTAATGACAAATCTTTAAAGACTGAATAATATTGCACTGTGCGTAATACCACATTACATTGATCTCACTTAATTTATGTGTGGAATCTAAAAATCTGGGCTTATAAATGACAAAATAGAATAGTGGTTACAGGGGCTTGCAGAAGGGGCTACAGGGATGAGCGAGGTCTTCGTTAAAAAAAATGCAAATTGGAGTTAGATGGAAGGAATAAGTTCAAAAGAGCTCTTCTACCACATGGTGCCTGTAGTGGTTTGGGATTGGAATTCCCTCTAACTCTCACGAATACGAGGAAGCAATCTTAGAAGCAGGGCTTGGTTGCTAAGGAGAGATCCCTGGAGGTGTAGCTTTGGGGATTATATATCAGTTTTTCCTCCCTCTGTCCTCTCTCTTTTCTTCCAATCTCCCTGATGTGAGGAGCAAAGCCGTATGCTATCCTTCTCTCTGCTATTGCTGTCATACCCTGAGATCTGTAGTCCCAGTCTTCACATGGACTGAACATCAAGATCCCCAAACAATACATCTTCTTTCCTCTGGGTTGTGTAGTCAGATCTTTGGATAATACAAGTGAGAATTCTGAGACAGAGATTGGTACCAGAGGAGTGGAGTCATGGGTATATATAAGTTGGACCGTGTGGACTGTGATTGTTTGGAATTATTTTGTGAAGGGAAATTGGAAGGGCTAGAATGTGGCTAGCAAGGCAGACTGTAGATACTGTGCCCAGGAGATTTGGTGGACAAATAGGTCTCCAAAAGGAAGAGAGGCCTCGTGTGGTATGCTTTGGCGTTGAACTTATATGCATTTTGCCCATGTCCTGAAACTTTGTGTAAGGCTGAATTTAACGATTATGGTCTGATTAAACTGGCAAACTGGTAAAGGAAATCCCAAAATAGCAGAATATCCGAAATGAATTATGGACATTGATGTCTACATTCAGCACACTCTATGCCGAATTTCAGGAGTAGAAAATAAAGAGACTTTATAGGTTTTCAGTTTATTCCGAAAGGCATGTGTAAAGCTGAGACCCAGAGACACAGTGCTACAAAAGTAAGTAGGATGGCTGCAGAGAGGTCTAATGCTTTGTATAGGGACAATGAAGGGACTGGAGCAGTTCAAGCCCTAGTGGGGAACCAAGAAGACAAGAGCAGCGATTTGCATTTAAATTCCTTTTCTGTGGCCTTGATGGAGGTGGGAAAAGCCTTGCTATGATGTGGTCAAGAAGGAGGTAGACTCAGTGGCAATGATTAAAGACAGATTGACTACCTTTTCTATTGGTGGTCCATCTCGACTCTCACCGAATTCTGGCTTTGTTTCATATCAGAGATTATGGAAGCTTCCTCTCTGATTTCAAAGGAAGGTTTTGGCATCCAGGAAGTATGTAGTAAGACTGAAATTCCTACAAGAAAGCCTGATTGGGAGTATTGATGAAACTGTGAGGGTACAATCAGGGGTGCAGGGAAAAAAATTCCTATGATTTAGGAATGCCAGAAATATGCATCATCTGTTAGGAAAAACTGAACCTGCAAACCATGAAGCCAGGCTGGAATAGTGAGTATCTGCCTCTTGGTATCAACCATGCCACAGGGACGGGTCTACCATGGACTCCTAGACATTGCTTCTTACCCCTGCCCCCGGTGGTGCCTCAAATTCCAGAAATGGAACCAAGGATTTAATGCTGTCCCTACCAAATTTTGATGCAGTTTTGGTCTCATTTCTTCTTCCAGTGGTCCTATTCTTCCTCTTTGGAAGGCAAGTATTTACTCTTTGCCATTGTACATTAGATGCATGAGATTGTCTTTTTTTCACAGCAGAGTTCACTTTGAGTCTTGGGGGAGAAGACTTTTTGTATTTAGGACTTTTGAGGAACGTTAGGACTGTTAAAACTGTTGGAGCTCTTGGAGATGGACAAAATAAATTTTGCATTGTGAGGTGACTGTGAGGTCTAGGGGGACAGTGACAGTATATAATGATTTGGTTGTGGGATGGCCCATTAGCTCTCATGGAGAAGAGGTAGCAATGTTGGAAGCAGGGCTTGATTGCTAAGGAGGGGTCTCCTGGAAAGTGTGGCCATGGATGTTATATATTGGTTCCTCCTCCCTCTGATCACTCTGTCTTCTTTTGGCCTTCATGATCTGAGGAGCAAAGCCATGTACTCTCCATTTCTCTGTTTCCTACCCCTGTACCCTAAGATCTACAGTTCCTGGCCCTACATGGACTGATTCTCAAAATCCCCAAAGAAACCACGGGTAAATAAATCTTCTATCATCCTCGTTATGTGGTTCAGGTCTTTGGATTATAGCAGAAAGAATTCTGGCTGAGACAGTGCCAACAGTTATCCATATATTTTGAGGAATAAAGTGAAAGTTTTTGTTTGAGCCATCTCATCCGTACTGCTATGGATGCCAGATCATATTTGTACCAACATCAGAGATAGTCACATGAGCAACACTACTTATGTTGTGCTCTTTTTTCTGCCTGTTTAAAAAAAAAAAAACCTGTATGCTCTCTTTTAAGTCTGACATTCTTTTGCCTCTTAATCAACTGTGAAGCAAGAGGATCCTAAGTAAATCTCTAATAATGTGTGGCAAGGGTCAGCCCCATGTCTTTTTGTTTTATTTCTGTAATCTGCTTTCTTTTATCCTTGCTATCCTTTTAAAACACACAGTATGGAGCTAGGGATGTAGCTCAATGATACAGCATGTGGTTTGCATGGAAGAGACCCTGGGTTTGATGCTTAGCACCAAAATAAATAAATCAATACTGTTTTCTTTGCAGAGTTAGCTAATAGACTTTGGATTCAACCACTGTTTTCTATCTTACAAAATCTCCTAAGCCAAGGAATAAGTAAAAAGAAAGATATAGGAAGAATGTAATCAAATTTGTATCTCAACATAAAAAGTATCAGTGAATTTTCTTTTAGTTTGCTTGTTTCTCATCAAGAAACACACTTATAGTCAGGTGTGGTGGCATACTTCTGTAATGCCAGTACTTTGTATGCTAAGACAGGAGAATAGCAGGTTTGAGGCCAGCATAAGCAATTTAGTGATAACCTCAACAACTTAGGGAGATACTGTTAAAAATAAAAAATAAAATAGGATTGGGGTATATCTCAGAGGTAGAATTTCCCTGGGTTCAATATCCAGTAAAAAAAAAAAAAGAAAGAAAGGAAAGGAAAGGAAAAGAAAAAAAGAAAAGAAGGAAATAAAGAAAGAAATGGAAAGAAGGAGAAAGAAAGGAAGAAAGAAAGAAAAGAAAGAAAGTTTATTTTCTAAAGATGCTAAAGGGCTGGGATGCAAGTTGACTAAGATTCAATGCCTAACACTGTGAACAGTGAATAGTTTTAAGAATTTGGATGAGTAACTATAATCTTATTTTTTACCATAAAATAAGGTTAATAATATTTACTTCATCAGGTTGGCATATGGATTATGTCAAAATTTCTAGACATAGTAGTGTCTCCTGGTGCCCAGTAAATTGAATCTCTGTTGTTTAGGATGTGCTTAATCAAACTAGAGGAATTATAAAACTCTAGGGAAATAATACTATTTATACCCACTGCATTCAGAGAGTTTGCAAAGGAAGCTTTAGACCAATTTTAAGTAATCCTCATCCTATAAAAGTCTAAAGTAACCCTCAGACTTCTACCCACCAATTCTAATGGCTTAAAAAAAAAGAGAGTGTGTTATAGAGTTCACAGCTAAATTGATTTTTTGAATTTTTTCTTCAAAGGATAGTAGAATTTCTGATCCATCATATAATACACAGACAGTACTGGCCAATCAATTTCTTATTGTGATAAACAGAGTGCATGTCAGTATAACACCTGTGGTTAAATGAAAAATGCTGCTTATGGTGGATTTGGGTGCCCACACAGTCCCATGTCCCACCCAACAGCTTCTAGAAGTCACTACACCAATCTTGTGGCAGCACATTTAGGAATATCAGAAGCCAGGCATTGGGAAGCTCTGAATGAGGACCCAGATGATGCAGTGTTACATCTGGGTGTGGTGGCACATACCAGTAATCTCCAAACTTTGGAGGCTAAAACAGGAGGATCAGATTTGAGGCCAGTATATAGTAATTTATTAAGACCCTGTTTCAAAATAAAAAAAAAATAAATAGGAGTATGTCGCTCAGTGGTAGAACATCTCTGGGTTTAATTCCCAGTACAGCAGAAATAAATAAATAAAGAATAAAGAATAAAATAGTTTCACATACATAATGGAATATGAGTCATTTATTTGTTTGTTTATTTATTTATTTATTTATTTATTTATTTATTTATTTATTTATTTGTGGTGGTACTGGGTTTCCTGGAAGCCCTTCTGCCTCCAGCCTACACTCCCAGACCTATTTTACATTTTAAAACAGGGTCTCTTAAGCCAGCCTGGCTGGCTTCGAACCTGTGCCATCCTCCTGTCTCCGCCTCCCAAGTGCAGGGATTACAAGCATGCGCCACCACGCCCGCCCAGCTGGAATATGAGTCCTCTTTGGGGAAGCAGTGTTTGAATTGAAATTAAAATAATAAATCATTTGATTAGCATATTCATTGATTCATTAAAAAAAATTAGTAAGTTTACTGGAGAGGCTGAGACAAAAGGATTTCAGGTTTGAGTCCAGTGAGCAGTAACTTAGTGAGATCCTGTTTCAAATGAATTAATTAATAAATACATAAATAAAAATAAATAGGTCTGGGTATGACCTCACAAGTAGAACTCCTCTGGGTTTACTTGCCTGTATCACACCAAAATCAGTAAGTGCCTTCAGAACTACTCACTTGATCTATACATCCTGTAAGCTACAGTTCCAGCTTATCAAGGATTTAAATTCTAAAATAGTGTGTCTGATACGTGTCTGATAGAAACATAATGCAAACTTCAGATGGGACACAGAGAGACACATATGTCATCTAAATATTCCCAGTAATATAAAAAGAAACATGTCATCAGTTCTAATGATACATTTCAATTAACCCAACATATCAAATATAGCATTTGAACATGTAATCAAGATAAAATTAATATAAGTAATTGAGATAGTTCACATTATTATTTTATGTTATTGTTATTACTTTGGTATTGAATCTTTGAAAGTATAAGATACTAGATACACACCTCAATTTGGACTCCTCAGGGCATTAATGCTTCTTGGTCACCTGTGGCTAATAGCTGCACCATTAAACAGTTCAAGTCTTGGAAGATAAGACAATCATGTAAACAAAGAGTGATAAAAAGGTAAGACAGAGCCAACTGACAAAGTGACAGAGACAGGAGTCAAATCTTCCTTTCAAGAACACTAAGAAGCAGAAGAGGTAGCTTTACCTTCTACTAGGAACAAGCTCAGTTTTCTTATTTATTCTTATAAGAAGAAATTACATAAATCAGCAGAAAGCAAATTAAAATCATACCGAGATTTCATCTCACTCTAGTTAGAATGACAGTCATCAATAATGCAGATAATCATAAATGCTAGAAAGGATGTAGGGAAAAAAGGAGCCTTTATATACCATTGGTTTGGTTGTAAATTGGTACAACCATTATGGTACAATTAGTATGGAGGTCCCTCAACAGACTAGAAAAGGAACCACCACATGACCTAGGCATAGCACTCCTTGGTATCTTTCACAAATAAAGTAAGCATCCTATAGCAGTACATGCATATTCGTGCTTATAGAAGCACAATAACCAAAATATGGGAAAAAGCCTACATGCCTGTCAACCGATGCACAGATAAAGAAAAGGTGTCATATATGCAGCAAAATGAAGCTTTATTCAGCCATAAAGAAGAATGAAATTATATCATTTGCAGAAAGATTTGTGGAATTTGGAAACATTATGCTAAGCCAAATAAGCCAGACTCAGAAAATTCAAGGATTGTATGATTTCTCTCATATGTGGAAGCTAGAGAGAAAAAGAAAAAAAGAAAAAATTAGAAATAAGAGTCTGGGAAAGGTATTAGGGTAAGGGAGAATGGGACTCTGAAGCAGAGGAACTGAGAGACAAAATCTACCAAAGCGAGTTATGGTGTTGTTGCCTACTTGTACATATTCAGATGAGAGGAACATATTGGAATGTATAAGTAACAACTACACCCTACTGATACGTGTAATTATAATTAGCCAATATAACAATTAAAATAATCTTTAAAAAAAAGTCAAAATGATACTCTGGCAAAAAATTCTCTCCTAGAATTAATGAGAAAAATAAGTTCAAGTATGATGCAAAACCCTATACTTATTTGTTCCTTCTTGCCATATATAGATTGCCAAGCATATTAAGATATAAATTAAAAGTGTAGTGCATTTCATCAAGGCGACTTCTGTGCCTATCACACTCTTTTCTTTGTTCCGCTCAATCGGTGGGGCTGTGGCCACCATCCAGTATGTGTCTCTCATCTAAATATATACAATTAGCCAAAAAAGACATGAACCCCACTACCAGCAAGGAGATGGAGGGGTAAAGGAGTGTACAGGGAAGAGAAAGCAAGAAATTTAAATTGACAAGATCATCTATTTTAATAAGTCTAATGGAGATGGCTTAAAAGCCATTAAGCCCCAAATTCCAGTGTCATTTTACTTTCAAATGATTTGGGGTTGTTTTCTAGTCTGGGAAAACGTGACTTACAGTCTGTATGAAGAGACAGCCTCTAGAAAAGACCAGGCAGTAAAATGGAGCATAATTGACTAAGTGACTCAAAGGAAGGGGAGGAATGTAATTCAATAAGTGAACGTACAGAGGAGATATGCAAAATTCATGGGTTTCTTATGCCTGACATTTTAGGATAAGACCGTTCCTTATTTTAACATTGGATTCTTTAGTAGGATTACTCAGTATCAGCAGCATAGCAGTTGGCTTTGGGACTGTAATTTAAGGTGTAAATTAAGGTGAACTCAACAAGGATGAAATACCTTTAAAATAAGCTGAGTTATAAAATATGAGCCGTTTTCTGGAAACGGTAGACCGTTGGGAGTTGTCGAAAATTTACCAACAAAAGTGAAAGGGGGAAATAAAGAAACATATTATGGGACAAAATCCTGAGCACCTAATTTAAAACAAAAATGGTTTCCTATGGTTTATGATGAGTGATAAACAGAGTCCACTGTGTGGCCATAAAAATACATCTTTAGCTCAGAAAATATGAGGCTCCGTGTCAGCTTAATGTAGTGATTTAAGTTCATAGGCTTTCTCCTTGAAAGAGTTACAGGGCCGAAGTTACCAATCATCCTAATGATGTGCGTTTGGAAATTATGAACGATGGCCAAGTGGCATTAGTTTTTAGTGCAGCTTAATCATGAATTTACCTATTTCAAGTTATTGTTTAGTTACATATTTCCTAGAGCAGCTAGAGTGTTGGGGGTACTAATAACGATAAAGCTTCATTAAACTGGCATTAAACTTCTGAGAAAAACCTATGAAACTCTAAAGAAAGCCCTACACTGGAGTTCTGCCTCCTCTGGGCTCCAAGTCAACTTTGTTATAATAAAGTCATTCAAAAGACTCTACGAGGAGCCAAGAGGGTCTATTGAGAAACCTCATAGTGTTATAGCAGGAAACCTCTGATTCACCTAGAAGACTAAGGAACATAAAAACCATAGGAAATTCTGACATAAAGCTTCCTAAGAAACTTTAAAATAGCAAATGGAGATGCTGGCTCTATTAGCATATGAAGAAGTAGGGAGGAATAAAAGCAGAAAAAATGCTCATTCACAATTCTTCCATAGAAAATCTGCTCCCTGTGTTCTGGGCAGCAGACTCTCCAACTCGAAGCTCATCATTTTATAAGCAGGCTCAGGAAAGAGCAGAATCACAAATCACTGATTGTCAAACAAAATTAAACAAAGTGCAGGAGCCACAATATTTTAAGTGTGGAGCACCATGGAGAGGCCATTAAACAGCAGATGTGGAGCAAATATAAATCCATTCCTGTATCCTGGAATTTTCTAATGGAAAGATGGAGAGAGGGGAGGCAATGGCCCAACGTTTCTCAGAGTTAATATTAAATGCTGTATATTTCTACTCAAGCTCTGGTCTACAAGCCACCAACAACTGCCTCACTGGAGAGCTTGCAGGAAGTGCAGAATTGAAGACCCATCTCCTTTGGACCATGACCCATTTGAACAAAATTTCAGATGCTTTTAAGCACAGAAAAACTTGATGAGTAAAATGTTGCATCATTTTTGTGGTTTAAGACATAAAGCAGTTTTATGATTATTACCCTCACTTTAGAGACAGGAGAATAGCTCTGTAGACTATCCAAAGTCGCCCTATTTGATAACTGTAGAAATGCAATTCCATTGTTTAAACTCTGCTAAAAACTAAAATGAAAATATCAGTAAACTAAATAACATAAATTCATTGAAATTGTGTTTTATTTGTTCTCACCCAGTCTCAGTTACATGGAGTGACTAATTGTTGCTGTCTAGAAAGACAGGAAAGAGAATTATATAAAGGAAACATCAAGGTCTACTCAAAAAGTACTACCTAGTGGCAAACGGGTGTACATCACCCATCATATTGATGAGCATAATCACAAGCACAAAACCCATAAATATTAACAGTGGAAATGACTGCTGTCATTAACTTTCCCAGAGGTGGGAATACCATTTTATTCTAGAAGCAGGAGGGTAGATGGACACAGTGTAAGTGAGCAAAGACATTTTGAATGAATTTCAAACATCCAGTTGGTCCTAATGTGTTGAGACAGCATTCTGTAGGAAATAAAGAGCTACTGTTTATGTCTAAGAGAAAAAGTATCATGATAAAAGAGGAGCTTTCATAAGCATTTACAAATATGAATAATTATTGGATTAATTCCTTATATTTGAGAGAGTCCAAAGAGCTAAAAGCTGTTAGGAAAATATATATCGGAGTAAGTGATGCCAACAAAAAGCCATCTATTATTCTGGCAGGTGAAAGAAAGAACTGAACCTTCTCCAAAGGAAACAGAATCTCTTCCCCTGGATTATAATAGGTGTGCATGGGACTTTCTCCTAAAGATTAAGCTTAGTTTCTGATTCAGTCTCATCAGACCTTATTCTTTTTTTTTTTTACCATAAAGCAAACTCATCAGCTATATAAATAGATAGATTAACAGATAATGCAGAAATTCTTCTCATTCATCTTCCTGCTAGATCCTCAGCACTTGGACTTGTGGCTGGCCTATGATAGATATCAACAAACAGACATATTTGAATAATTAAATACACACATACATACATGCATACATACATACACACATACATAGTGTTACAGAGTGTGTTTACTGTAGAAAGCGTCTAAGTGTGGCCTCTCCACATAGTGTGATAGGAGGTAATAGATATAAGAAATTATTCCAGCTGACAAACAACAATAAATGATAATTTGAACCTAAAAAGCTTTTTCTTTCCCATATAAATAATTTCCGCATTTCACCTATAAAAGTAGATATTATTTCTCTTCTTTTTAGGTAAAGAATCCAAGATTAAGGAAGACTTAAATTATTAAATCATATTATTAAAACTAACGAATGGCAGAGTTTTGCCACTTTTACCCAATGCCTAGAAAACATTGCATCTAGTCGTTCAAACTTTAAGCTCAGTGCACTCTAATATATGCCTTGGCCTAGGATGATAGATAGAAAGATAGCCTGACATCTAAAATCAAAATGAGTCTAACATTTTGAAAGTACACATTTACTTCCAAATATTCATAAGAATGAACAAAACATTTTTCTGTTCACAGAGCCATGGGAAAATATTTTTTGGTTTTTTATTTTTTATTTCTAGATTTACTTTTAGCTTAATTTTATTGGTGCATTGCAATCACACATCATAATAAAGTTCAGAGTGATGGGGATATATACATGCACCTAGCACCTAAACCTACTTGAGTGTATAAATGGGGGAGAGGAGAATCAAAGAAAAAATATGAGAAACTTCCCCTAAAAAGTTTCCAATTTCTTTTTAGGTGAGAAATTACTTGTAGATTTACTAAATCATAATTTTAGAGCTTTAAGCAAATAAGGGTTCCCATTGTAAATTGTCAAAATAAGGCTATCCAGTCAATCCCCTCTCCTTTTTCCCATCAACGGATGTTTTGCAGAAAATATGATCAAATAGCCTAGAAACAACGTGATAGCAGTAAAATGACTTGAAAATGGTTATTGTAAAGAATAAAAATGTGCTTTTGTGACAGATTAAAAATGGGTGTAGATGTCTTGGTTCTCTTTCTTTTGTGAGGTGTAGTCTATTTTCCCTCACCTTGTATCTAAAATTATCTTACTGTTTTTTTTTTGTTTTTTTTTTTGTCCTAAAGGAAAAAAATATTCGGGGCTTAAGAACGTTTGCAGCTTCTGATATGGTCATTTAGAACTGTCTGGAAGCTCTAAACTGGCAACTAAGAAGTTTGTCCAACATTGCCTATTGGAGATGCTCCACTCAGGGATACTCATTGACAGTGTGAGCTGAGCAAACTAGACAGTCCTTTCGGTCATTGTATCCATCTTTATCGCCTTCCAAGGTGTTAGATATGCGAATAAAGATGTTAAACCCCACAGTTCATCACTAGTCAGATGCCATGAATTGACTCTACTATTAAATCCAGTTCCATTTGTTGATCTCCCAACTTAACAAATAAAACCCTGTGTTTGTTATTTTTAAGCAAATTCATTTGAAGGTAGCTTCTGTGGATCACGTAGATAACTGGAACTGCTAATCTACCAAAATCTATTCATTGGGAAGCTTTTATTCCATGTCTAATTTCATCACTATATTCAGAGCAAAAATCAAATGAATTCACTAAGGGATGGGTTTACTTTGCAAACATGTCAGGCAATTTCAAAAATGTGTGAACTGATTTGTTCAGTAAACAACTAGTCAAGAATCTCAACCCTTGTTTACTGCCAATAAAGTAAGAAATGAAGCCCCCCCTCCGTCTTCAAAAATGGAGAAAAGAGAGATTTGTACTGAGAAACTACTTAGTTTGTGGCTTCCAACACTTCCAGTGCTAGTGTTCCAAAGCAATAACTGCAGAGATAACTGCAGATGAAATGAAGCAGGGTGTTGATTTATCTTCATGTATAGTTTTTTACAGAGGAAAATGTTTCCCACTTATCTCTACTCCATTGACATCAAATTCATCAGTTAAGTAAAGTCAGAAGCAAAAGATCAACCAACGGACAAATTGTACCCCTTGACTCCAAAGTACACTGAATCCTAAATGTGGGGACTAATGATTAAAAAACACATTTCTTGTTATGACAAAATGCATGACACAACTTAATCAAATCTCTAAGCAGTCAGTAAAAGTGGCTTTGTTTGTAGCATGAAGTACTAAATGGATTTTAAGTGGATAGAAGTAGTAGCATCTGCTGTGTATGCCACATGTAGGGTTATATTTAACTAATCAGACATCCCTGTTAATGGAACACCCAAATAAATGAACCCAGCTATAAATTAAGCAGACCTCATTAGGCCTTTTTTCTGGAAGAAATGAGTTCCTCTTGGTGAATAAAAGTGAAATAATATCACAAGGGCTCCTGTAATAAAAAAAAAAAAAATGAAACATTCTACCTGGTAAAACCAAAGTGCCCAATAATTTATATGTGATTATTCCACCAATTTTGGCTCATGTTCAAGGAATTGAGTATTAATAATCCTAATAATATAATTTATTTGTGGTGAATATTAGTAATGATATTGGGATTAGAATGAGTATTATTCACATTAGTAATTCCAGCTGCTGTTCAAGTCAAATTTCCCAAAATAGTAAGGAACATATACAAATTTAAGAATCTAATACAAGTTAGGGACATTTTTCTTTTTTCTTTTTTTTTTTTTTTGGTGGTACTGGAGTTCCTGGAAGCCCTCCTTCCTCCGGGCTACACTCCCAGACCTATTTTATATTTTTGAAACAGGGTCTCTTACGCCAGCACGGCTGGCTTCGAACCTGCGCGATCCTCCTGTCTCCGCCTCCCAAGCGCGGGGATTACAAGCGTGCGCCACCACGCCCGGCTTGACATTTTTCTGAAAGAAAAAAAAAAATGCTCCCATGCAGAGAAGGAGCTCCATTATTGATGGTTTTATTCATGCTTGCTGGTGTAAGGACTGCTAAAGCCCCTTCCCAAAGGTGGTTTCTAGTTTAAGAATCTTAGATTAAGAATCTTAGACTAATATAGAGTCCATTTCCTTAATGAATTTGATAATTGTGCATGTTTCATGGTACTATTTTTATTTTAGTAGTAGAGAAACAGAGCCTCCATGATAACCAAGTGAATATCCATGATAAATATTATTATTATTATTTTTTTTTTGGTGGTACTGGGGTTCCTGGAAGCCCGTCTATCTCCGGGCTACACTCCCAGACCTATTTTATTTTTGGAAAAAGGGTCTCCTAAGCCAGCGCGGCTGGCTTCGAACCTGCGTGATCCTCCTGTCTCTGCCTTCCAAGCGCAGTGATTACAAGCGTGCGCCACCACGCCCGGCCATGATAACCATTTGAGTATCATGTTTCATGATCACAAAGAACTTGGTATAGTGAATAATGTTAATTAACTAAGAAAAATATATTCCTTTGAATAACTGAATTGTATGAATTCTAACCATTCCTAGAGTTAAGACGGGTAAGGCCAGGAAAGAATAGATATCGTACACCATTGCCTTATTCCCAGACACTGTGCCCAAAACTATCTACATGTTTCAACCAGCCAATGTGTGTGAGGGTGAATGTGTGTCTATCTATTTATGTTTAAACATGTGTATCATCAATAGATACTTGGAGAACTATCAGCTATAATTTATTTGTTTGAACTTTGTTGTTTTCTCTATTGATCTTATTTTTCTCACATATAAAATGAAGATTTTAAATATTTCCAGTTCTGTGGAGATTTAAACTTCAAGGGTTTTGAAAGATAAATTAGAGCACATGTGAGGGAAAGAAGAAAAGCAGGAAAAGGCAGAAGAAATTAGGAGGAGTAAGAAGGGGGGTAAAGGGAAGACCTGAAGGAGGTGAAGGAGAGAGACTTAACAGGAAAACAGTGAGATTTCTACCAGGATAATGCTGCACACCTATTTTTCAGAAGAAATACCTTGGGTCTGAGATTTATATCACTACCAACAACATTTCTCTGTCAGTGGCAAGATTGCATTCACTCTGAACAATCAAAAGAAATATAGTCTTTAAAAATCTTATCCTTATTAAGTGGACTTTCTCCTAATTTTTACAATAGTATTGTTAGTCCTATGCATCTACATCTTGGTTAATCTCATGATGAATCAACTTTCCGTTCTACCCTAGACTTTGCTAAAAATGTCATAAATTATAGTTCCTTTTGGTATTTTAGAGTATATTTGCTCTTAATAAGCCCCTTTCTAAAACTAGGTTTTGTTATAATTATTATAATAATTTATAGGTATTCATGAAATATTTAAATACTTCAGGATAGAAATCAATTACACATTAGAAGCCACTCTATGAGTACGTATCAATCCCCAATCCTTGATACATCCCTACTTAGAATATTTTGCATGTATAAACTGATCTCCCTATTTGTCTCGGTTTTCGACATCATCATTTTAGCTGATATGTTTAAAAACCCCCATTGTTATTACAAATTGTGCTGCTATGAACATAGGTATGCATATGTTGCACAATTTGTAATAGCCAAAATATGGAACCAACCCAGACCACCATCAACAGATGAATGGATAGCAAAACTGTGGAAAATACACACAATGGAATTCTATTCACCCATAAAGAAGAACAAAATTATATCATTTGCAAGAAGATGGAAAGCCCTGGAGAACATTATGTTAAGTGAGATCAGCCAAGCACAGAAGGAGAAGGTACATATGTTTCCTCTAATATGCCCAAACTAGGAAACACAAAGGATACCAGCGGGACTCCAGATAATGGAGGGGAAATATCAGCAAAGCCTGAATGGAAAGATAGGAGAGGAGGAAGGCTGATCTTGATTAATGAGGGTCTACATCTGAACATGTGTAAAATTATGAATAAGACATGGTTAACCTGGACAACCATTGGTGGGAGGGGGGAAGGGAAAACGGGGGCGGGGGGGAGAGGGCACCAAATATAGTTTAAATGTATACTATTTATGTTCAATAAAGAATTGTTAAAAAAACACCCAATGTTTTTATAAACAAATGCAGTAAAAAGTAAACATAATTTTGATATTTTAAATTAACCCATTGCTTTAAAATTTTTATTTTATATACAAAGATCAATTTCATTCTTTCTAATAGTTGCACACAGTTTTATATCATAGGAAAAAAAAGCACCATCATTAATTTGATCCACTCTTGGTAGATATTTTAAAAAATCCCTCTCTTTTGCTACTCCTACAAATACTTCAATAAACATCTTTATATAGATGTATTCATATGCTTGGTTATGTGAATATATTGTACAGCTTTCTAAATGTGGCTGGGTCAAAAATTATGTGTTTGAAACGTTGTCAGATACTGCTAGCAATGCTTTGTAAATGGATGCACCATTTTCATTTTATATAACCACACAGAGCAGTGTCTTTTTCCTCACTTGTACACAATATAGCAATACCAACTGGTTTTTTAATGTAGCTAGTGATATTAGTGAAATATGCCACCTTAACAATTTCTAGTGCTTCTTCACATAAATTATTAATGTGTTCCCCTTCCCCTCATTTTTAATAATTGTCAAATATCTCTGTTTCTATTTTCAAATCATTGTTTTAGGACAATACATTCTTTCTGGGGCACCGGTTATATTTGCTGATTGTAATTTACACAGGAAGAATTACCCTTTCGGATCTTACAATTTTCATATTACTCTCTCTCGTTTCCCATTTATTTATGCTGTTGCTTGCTAATATATTCATTTATATTCCATCCATTTCCAAGGCTGATTTGAAGTGGCATATGATAAAATAGCAGGCATAAAGAAAAATAGCATTGAAATGGAAGGAAAACATATCCTTAAAAAATTAATATTGTGACTTTAGCAGTAAATTTAGTTCTGAGCTTCCTAGATATCAAGGCCAAAAGGACTAGTCAATGTTTTGATTAATGCATAGCCTATAGAAAGAGAAAATATATTAGTTCATATGGAGATAAACCTTCTTTCTGATGCTCAATTATTTGAGGAATATTTTAGGTAGACACAAACAATAGAATATACAGTATCTTTAAAATTTGCAGGCCACAAAAAGCAAAGATTTTTTTTCTTCACAGGACTATTTTTTTAATAAAGAGTGAAATAAAACCTGAAAACACTATTAACAAAAGAAAGGTATTTCTTATAAGACAGAAGAAGCTTAGCTCTTACTATTAGATATTAACTTGAATATAAATCATTCTTATTATATTTAATGCATTTTCTAAGTGCATAGCTCACTGCTATTGTTGCAATGAATTTTAGGTCTCAAAAGAAAAAAAAGTGAAATATGTTTAATTGTCTGAGCAAAGGAATGCCGATGATAATTATGATTAAGATAATTATGATTTACTCTCACACAAATTGTAGCTGCCCTTTCTGCCACTTGCTTCATTGTCATTTTTTTTCCTCTCCTCTCACAATGACACAGTAACTTCAGGAAAACCATCAGAGAGAAATTTGGAAACTATATTCCACAACGTTAATACAGTACCCTCCCTCTACCAACTGAAAGACAAAATGGCACCAGTTCATCATTTTTTATTATCTTTATGAGATTGATCTGTGTTACCAAATTGCATGGGTCTTCATGTTTTCTATCAATGCCATTCTCCTTTTTTAAACTGTATTTATCTTCTGTCAAGGTGAGACAGCACATGCTTATCCTATTTAGAGGCTGAGACGGAGGATCATAAGTTCCAGGCAAGCCTCAGCAACTTTGGGAGACCTTGTTTCAAAATAAAAATTAAAATAGGTCTAGACTGAGCTGGGCATGGTGGCACACTCTTGTAATCCAGCATTTGAGAGGCTGAGACAGGAGAATCGCAGTTTGAGGACAGCCTCAGGTACGTAGTGAGGTCCTTTGCAACTCAGTGAGACCCTTTTTCAAAATAAAGCATAAAAAATAGGGCTGAAAGGGAGTAGCCTGGAGGTAGAATTCCCCTGAGTTCCATCCCTAGTACTGAACACACACACACACACACACACACACACACACACACACACACACACACACAGGGCTGGGCTTATAGGTCAGAGGTAGAATGATCCTGGGTTCCATCCCCAATATCCTTCACACACATCCATCTACAGATGTACTTACCTCCTGATACATTTCCATATGGTTGATAAAGAAAATGTGGAGTATTCAGTCTTTGCTGAGGACTGGTATTCAAGAGGTATTGATTCTAGGATCCCCATCTACACACAGATTTCAAAATCGGTGTGTGCTTAAGTCTCTTATTTATAATGGCATAGTATTTGCCTATTACCTGTACTCTATCTACTTCAAATAATCTCTAGGTCATTAATAATACCTAATACAATATAAGCACTACATAAAAGTTGCTATTTTATAAGATTTAATGAATAATGATAAAAATGACAGTCTATAGATGTTCAGCTCATTTTTTATCCAGATATGTTTGACTTGCAGTGGATTGAATTTGAGGAGGTGAGACTGTGGATATGGAGTGCAGACTCTTTTCTGTACTCAGAAAACTACCTCTTCCAAGGTAAACGCTCAATCGATCCTCATTGAGGAAATGCTCCAATGCCTTTAAGAACTCTTACCATGTAATATGCATTATTAAAAAAAGCATAAAAGTCAACGTGAAGAATATAATATTTGCATTTCTCAACGGTTTAGACACAGAGCTATTTTGTATATTATTTCACATTTATCCACCTCTTCAACAACTATTTTTGTCTACTTGCTATGAAAAGTTCAAGCTCTCGACAAGGTTTTGCATTTCCATTCTAGCAGATACTGAGGAAAGAGAAATATACTTATTTGGGGACCTGCAATGAGTTATATATAAAGAAAAAAAAAGCCATGAACTCCTGGTCTGTCTAGTGGTAGTTTGGAAGTATTTGTGTGTGTGTGTGTGTGTGTGTGTTAAAGGGGAATCTATGATCCAAATTCTACACAGAGACAGTGCAGGCATTCTGGCTGAAGCTACTGAACAAATTTATCCAAGTTCATTAGACAGGAAATAAGGGGTTTTTTTTTTGTGTGTGTGTGTGGTACTGAAGATTGAACCCGGGGGCATTCTATCTCTGAGCTATACTCCTAATGCGTTTTTAGTTTTTATTTTGAAACAGGTCCTAAGTTTCTGATAGTCTTACTAAATTGCTGAGGCTGGTCTCAAACCTGTGATCCTGTTGTCTCAGCTTCCCAAATACTGTAATTACAGGTGTACACCACCACATTCCTGGCTGGCAATGGGATTGTTACAGGAAGCAATGAATAAATTGCCAAAATGGAAGTTTTGATGGTTGATATTATTTTATGTCAATTTGTCTGGGTCATATTGTGCTCAGATATCTAAATATTATGTCTAGGTTAGTTGTAGAGTGTTTCTAGATTAACATTGAACTGATAAATTAAGTAAAGATGATTGTCCTTCCTAATAAAGTGGATGGGCTTCCATTATGGTGAAGACCTATATAGAATACAGTACTAGTTAAGAAATAACTCTTTCTCTCTGCATAACTATCTTTGAGTGGGGATGTTAGCCTTCTGCCTTTGGATTCAAACTTGAACTAGGACTCTACCACTGGTTCTCATGCGAGCCCAGTTTACTGAATGAAGGTCTCAGGACTTCTCAGCTTCTAAAAGCAGGGACTCATCCTTAGCGACCTAACTTTGCTTCCTACATTGCTACTTTGTCTATGAGAGCTAGGGGAACATTCAAAATCCATGCTATTATAGGACTATATTTTATCCAGCAGGAATTTGAAAATTACCATAATTTCTCTGTAGTCCAGCACTACTCAAACCAGACAGAAGTTAATTTGGGGGGGGGGCGGAGGTTTCAACAATATAAATTGGATTTAGGTGAGAGGAGAAAGAAAGTAATAAGAAAGAAGAGGGAGAACACTGGTTTGGTGGTGCATGCCCATGATCCCAGCATTCGGGAGGCTGAGACAGGAGGACCGAGGTTTGCAGCCAGCCTCGGCTACTGAGTGAGGTGTTTTGCAACTCAGTGAGATTCTGCTTCAACATAAAGAATGAAAAAATAAGGTTGTGGGTATAGCTTAGAAGTAGAATGCCTCGAGTTCCATCCCCAATATTGGGGAAAAAAAGAGGAAGGAAAAAAAGAAAGAAAAAGCAGAAGTACAAGAGGGAGAAGTTAAGAAAATCTAACAAGTGCTAAGTGATTTTCCATTCACTTTTCTCTCCAGTTCTGAACTCTGAACTGTTTTGAATTTTTTGTTTTGCTCTTTCTTTCTTTCTCCCTCTCTTTCTTTCTTTCTTACTTCTTTTTCACTCCCAGAGGGAAATAAAAGAATTTGAATTGTTTGAATTCAAATAAAGCTGCAGGGTTGGGAAGAGAAAGATTGCCACTCTGTTCCCAAGGAAATGCCTGTGGTTCTACCATGGCACCTGTATCACATCTTAATCAGCATGTTGTTAATAAAGATAATGGGATGCTGAATAGTGAATATGAGTGATGAGAGGTGGGTGGGGAAGACATGCGGCTCCAGAGGAGCGCAGAGGCCAGATGGGTCTGGATGGATGCTGTCCCAGGATCATCACTGCCCCGCTGCTCCACAGAGTGTGATGCCCAGAGTGTGTACGCCAAATTTCAACAGATCAGAGTGTGGAGTCGAGTCCTGCCAAATAGCCTTATGACCTTGGGTATTCCTTGCACTCTCGGTTCCTCATATTTTATTTAAGATTTGAGATAAAGATAATTATGCCTACCACTGACAGTGTGCCATGACTATTAAATGGACCATGAACATGAGGTGCCTGGCATGTGGATGTGGAATATTTGGTATTCTATAAATGATAATTCATCCCTTCTGTTGGCAAGAATATTTTTATCCCTAATTCAATTATTAATTTATTCAACAAATGTTTACTGACAAACTCTAAATTCTAGACACTGTGCAAAACACTGAGGATATGTATGTGCATACATACATAGAGACTCTAGATTTCTTATTATTGTAATTATAACTTCTATTCTAGATTATTGAGGTTTCTGATGCCTGGGGAATAGAAGGCTGTCATGTCACTCTGATGATAAAGAAATGGCTCCACCCTTCAGAGTCTTGCTTCTCTTTCATCTAAAATACTTTCTTGCTTTTCTAAAAATTATTCAGAGTTTTTCCCAGGACCATTATGTTGGACCAATGCTTGACATTGAGATTATAGCATAAAACTAAAGAATGTGATCTTTGCTCTCTTAGGCTTGAAAAAACTATTTTTTATAACCCTGGCCTAGCACATAGCACCTAGTAAATATTGCATGCTTCCCGAGAGAGAGAAAATGATTGGCTGAATGTCATCAGGGACCTGAAAGGGGTAGAGGGGATCCCAATCAAAACGGACATAATAAAAGTGTTAATTCAGCAATTCCATCAGTTCTGTAGGGAGGTGGGACCCATAGTCTGGTTCTCAACCCAGAGCACTTTAGCATCACTGGCAAGTGTAAAAAGTTACTGTTTTAATTATTGGGAGTGTTGGAAACTGACCTTGTAATTTCCATGGGCAACTCAGTTTGAAAAATGCTTTACTAAAGAGGGCCAGTGTAAAATCACTTCAGAATTCTCTCTGGGCTTTTTCAATATTTACAGAGGGAGTCCTACTCGTGAAGACACAGGATTCCTTCTCTTCGGGCTTCCTGCTTCTGATGCACAATGGATGAACCTAGGGTGGTAACGGGCATTATTATAGAGTATGGGATACTTTAAAAATAATTATAGTATGAATAGTCAAGAATGCACTGATGTATACAGTTGATTGTGTGTCACACAAAATATGTATGACACAAAAGACCAGTGATAAGAGGAATGTTACTCCCACTAGAATCCACTTTTCAGTCACTTCTATGCTCTCACCTCCTCAATGGTCACCACTGTTGTATTTCTCCTGGCATGGATTGATTTTGCCTGTTTTTTAAACTTATATCAATGCAATCATTGTGCTATTGTGTCTGGCTACATTCATTTGGGATTGTGTTAGAGAAATTCAATTATACCATTGTCCAATCATCATTCATTCTTATTGCTTTATAATATTTTATTGTTATAAACATATACTTTATTTATTCATTGTACTATTGGCCATTTTGGGGTATTTTCCAGTCTTGATTTATTATTAATAATGTAATGAGAAATTGAATACATGCATGCTGGTGAAAATATGTATGTATTTCTTTGGGACATATATTTAAAAGTAGAATTTGCTATGGGTATAATCTATATGCATTTTGAGCTTTGGTACATTGCCGGGGTCCAGCCCTAGCAAGTGTCGAGGTTCGTGTGCTGGTGAGAAAAAAGCCAAGGTTGAATGAGAGAAGAGCTGTCACACGAGACCAGGTTCAAACTTCTTCGCTTTATTCAGGATTTGTTACAATTTTTATATTTTCTCCTTTGGCAGAAAGCAAAGGCATAGCCATGCGAGCAGGATCTCCAAGGACAGGACAAGTTTTATTTTTTTATAGAGTTCAGGGCAGGGTGTCAGACATTTAAATAATCATAGAAAGTATGCTTTGTCTCATTTCACAAGGCTGACTTGAGCTCAATCTTATACATTGGCCCAAACTAAGGTCAGTTTGAACTTAATCTTTGGCCCAAACTTTATCCTTGGGAAAAAAAAATCTTTGCTGCCTGAGTCTCTCACAAGCCACTGCCCCTCAGTTTTAGTTATAATGCTTATACATAAAATTCCAATTATACATATTGATCCAAATAATCCTAACATAATTTTTTGAAGAAGGAAATGCTGAACATACATCATGGGGCATCCACGCCTTTGCGGGTCCCCTGATCGAGCTTTCTCAAGATCTGCATGAGATGCTGTAGCAGTACATGCTATAGTCTGAATATTCAAGCTGCGCAGCCCCACGTGTAAAAGGTTTGGTTCCCAGGATGCTACTACGGGAAGGTGGTGAAAGTTTTAGATGTTGGGCTCTGGTCATTGTGGGCATGCCCTTGATGAGGACTGTGGGACCCTGGCTCCTTCCTCTTTCTTATTTTGCTCCCTCACTTTTGACGTATGTCATTATGCTCCATCAGACTGTTCTACCATAATGTTGGGCCTTGCCACAGACCCAAAGCAACAGGTTCAATAGATCATGGATTAAATGCTCTAAAGCTGTGAGCAAATGTAAACTTTTTTTCTTTATAAGTTGATTGTCGTGGGTGTTTTGTTATAGTGATGGAAAGGCAGAGAGTACATAACTGCCAATTTCTTTTTCCTAAAGTGGCTGTGTCGGTCTGTCCTTTCATTAGCAGAGGTCTAGATTTTGCTTGCTCTACATCCCACCAGTACTTGGTATCATCAGTGTTTATCATTTAGCCATTGTGTTTGGTTTGTATCAACAGCTTGCTGTGTTTTACATTTGCATTTTTTTTCCAGCCTAGGTTTGAAAAGTTTTCTTACCTTAATTAGCCTCTTGTACAGCTTCTTTTATAAAACAAATGTTCAAGTCTTTTGCCCAAATGGGTTGCGCTATTTTCCCCCTTGATTTTTGAACTTCTTTATATATTCATTGTACATAAATTATTTGTAGCATATATGCATGGTAAATATCTTCTTCTCACTCTATAGATAGAGTTTTCATGATTTTAATGCTGTCTTTTGATGAATATTCTTAATTTTAATAAAATCCAGTTTATGCTTCTATTTTATAATTAGCATTTTTGTTCATTTTTAAGAAATTGTGGTTTACATAAGCTGAGGACACACTTGAGTGAAAAGCGGTGGTATCCTATTCTAGACAAAGGGCACAAGCAGCATAGCAAGGCATCTGTTCACTCTAAACTTGTTCAATCACTCTGAGTTACAGTGAACTAGCAGGCTCAACTCTGGTGTCCTATTAAAATAATTGAAAAGCATTTAAAAATTGTTGCTCTCAGTGGTGCTACTCAAGATTAGTAAATCAAAATTTCTCAGAGTGTGACAAGCTATGGGTAAATTTAGTTTAGTTTTTTGTTTTTTTTAATTTCAAAGCCATCTCTAATCAGTGACCCAGTAGGAATGGAAAACCATCTTGCTAGCCTAGGGCTTCCCATACCATAACCCATAACAAGTATCTGCATCCTCTGGAGTCTTAGATTCTGATCCTTTGTAGGGGCCAAGACAGAATACTGCATTTTTAGTAAGCTTTCCAAGTGATGCTGATGTTGTAAATTCATGGGCTACCACCTAGATAGAAGGAAACTACACCGGGTTTCTCTAACCAGGTACTGTTTATATTTTGGTTCCAACGATTTTGTTGTGGGAAGGATGCACTATACACTTGAATATGTTTACCATAATTCCTGATACTATGCACTGAATGCCAATAGCATTCTCCAAGATGGGAGTAGGAAAAATTTCCTCAGACATTTCTAAAAATCACTTGGGAAAAAAAAAATCTTAGTTGAGAACTGCTTGCCCAACATTGGAGACACATGTCTAAATGACCTTGGTGAATACCAGTTCACATTGCTAAATGGTTATTAAATAAAATATTCTGGCAATATTGTATGATATATCATTGCTATTAATATAACGTTGATTTATAAAGCTATGTCTACTGGGCTGCATCTGAACTAAGCTATTTGGAAATTCATTATTTCTTTTGAGTAAGATGAACAAACATGGCATTGGCTTTGTGGGTACTTTTCTATTATGCACTTCGTGGCCCTTTCTATGACTCTGTTTCCCCAGCCTAGTTTCCTTTCTACCTTCTGTGACAACATCACCGACTGCTAGTCCATTCCAACTCCATTTGGAAGTGGTATGCTCTGGTGCACAAAGGACTAATAACTGACCTTCTTTGCTTCCTTGACTTTAATTTTCTAGAGATAAAAATTCAAGGAAATTCCAAATGATGTAGTACAATGAACATCTTAACGACCACAATTATTATTATTAGATACTCACTATCTTTTTTTTGTCTTGCAGGAATGGTTCTTGGTACATTTATTTTACTTTTTAAAGAAAAAGTACTGTGCCAGATAGAAGAGAAATAATCAGAATACTGAATGCCAAATGGGATTCAAAATAACTATGAATAATCTCAGCTTAATATGCTCTTAGCTTTGGCTTAGATAAGAGATCCCAGCCATCAAATAGTACAAGAAAATTGATGTAAAGAAATTGTTCAAAATGTAAAGCCCATATCTTTTGCATTTGCAAGCCTTCAATTACCCTTAGCCTGTTAGCTTCAAAAGATACAATCTGTTTTTGAAAGAGGGAGAAAAGGTCTAAAGAAAAGCTTCTGCACTGACAACACTGGAACTTCAAGCAGCAAATACAGCAAAAGCATGGTTTGCTTTGAGTTTTCTGTACACATTACTCAACCCAATTCAACCAGTACTGTGGAACACTTACTGTGTCATTTAGTGTGTGGAAGAGGTAAGAGAATTAAAAATACTCAGTTCCCTCTCCAATAAGTTAAACTTAGTGATTAAAATAAGACATACACTGAAATTATTGATTTTATTGTCATCGTCTCCATCATCATCATCATCACCATCATCATCATCATTATCATTATAATCTCTGTATAATTACATATAATAAATAATGTAAAGCCATAAGAAATTAAAAGACACTGGGCATGGTGGTGCACACTTGTCATCCCAGCATTGGGGAGGCTGAGATTGGATGATCGCGGTTAGCAGACAGCCTCAGTTACTTAGTGAGGCCCTTTGCAACTCAGTGAGACCTGTTTCAAAATAAAGAATAAAAAAGATAGGGCCAGGGGTATAGCTCAGAGGTAGAATGGCCCTGGATTCCATCCCCATTACCACAAACACACACATACACATAAAAAGGAAATGAAAAGATGCATGGCTTCAGGGTATTTTATTAAGACATGTTCCGTGGAGTGTAAACTTCAGGGAAAATCTTTTGAAATAGATGCCATTCTAGAATGATGTTCAAATGTAACTGCCAAAATGAAAGGAAGAAAGATATTTGAGCACTTCAGGAAAATAATAAAAAAAAAAAACATTTAAATGTGGAGGAGGCAATGTACGGAGGATGTAGGCAAGAAAATTTTTGGTGTTGCTAGAACACAGCATTGTGCAAAGAAAAGGGACTGGACTTGGGAAGGAGGTGAAGCCATGCTAAGATGGATTTAGGGCGAGTTATTTAAGTCTTAAAATACCCCAATCCACAGTCCACTGAGTAGCCAGGCCTCTACTGGGGCCATCAAGAGTGGGATCGGTACTTGCAACGCAGCATGCACAGAGAAATATCGCAGAAAATATAAATCAGACGCTTCTCTTAATCAGCAATAACTAGGAGGAAAAGGGCAACAGGAAGAGGTTGAGCTATAGAAAGGGCCCTATAGTGAAGCAACTAATGTGACCAATCAGAGGGTATGTAATACTGGAGGACGGAGCCTCTTTAAGACGCAGGAGGTACATAAACAAATGTATCAAAGTAAATCACCAAAAAAGTGTGGGATGGAGGGATGGGGAGGGAATGGGATGGGGGCTGGAGGAGGGCTAATTGGATGATATGTGCTTATATATCCTCTCAAGTCTTGTACTCCAATGTGATTGATATATGACTACAATGCACCAATTTAAAAATAAATTAATTAATTAAAAAAAACCCAATCCATGAAGATTTTCAAACCATTGTTCCCCTGGGTGATGCACAGTCTGAAGTGAACAGATGATAGGAGACATGTGTGAAAAGTGTCTCTCTTGAAATCCAATCTGTCAATTTCTGGGGCCTCTGAACATTATGGTCTCACCAGATCCGATGTAATAAGTTAGTGTCAGAAAGCTTCTCCCGACAGTTCCCTGAAAGATAGTGAACTGGACTCTTACATCCAACAGGAAAAGATGCAGGAAGATAGAAGGATATAAAGGAGAACAGAGTGGAGCCCTGGCAGAGCTAAGATACCCAGAGGCATGTGTTAACCCTCTGGGTTGCCTGGGAGAGGTAATCAGGTGAGCCTAATGCAAAGATCGGGTTGGAGATCTTTTTATGTTTATCTCTATGGAAGGAAGAATAGTCATCATCTCTGCTCTCTTTCTCAACTCTGTCTTTCCGTTTCAAACAAGCAATTGAATCCAGAGACTATTTCAAATTCTCTGGCTTAGAGTTAGTGATAGAGAACGTTAGAAAGTTGGTGGGGCTGCAGGTGAATTAAAGTGGGAGCTTCGATGCAGCCCCACACAGCTGGCGAGGGGCAGGAGATTGGCAGCCACATTACAGGGACAAACGAGATCTAACCCAAATCCTCAGGGGCTGTCATTTCAGGCACAACAGCTAGTAGACTATATGAATAGAAGAGAGGGAGCAGGAGGAGGAGGAAGCCAAGGTCTAGACTTATTTTTTATTTGGATGAACAGGTTAAAAGGATGCCCGTCTTATAGGCATAACAGTTTCCAGTCCATGGGTATGAACAGAGTTGGAGTTGGTGGGCATTTTATGAGTTGAGCTTGTATTGATCAGTCTCAAGAAAATTTCACATTCGTTCCATCTGTCTCTCTGCTTAACATTTTTGTATTTTTTAACACCAGCTTTAAAACTAAGGTCTCATTGCTTCTGTCCTAAGAATAATCTCGCTTTTCCACAGTGAAGAATGATGACAATAGCTAGTCTTTTAGCAGGTTATATACTAGAAATTGAATCCCCCCCCACAATTTAATGATGTGTATATATATATTTGATATAAAGTAATACTTAGTGATGCTTACAATGCAGGCCATATGCCTAATTTGTGGATGAGTAATGTGATATAACCACAAGTTGTGACACTTGCCTTAGCTCCTCTACCTTAAAAGGAGTTAAACTGGAATTTTCATCCTATTTTGAAACAAGGTCTTGCTAAGCTGCTAAGGGTCTTGCTATGTTGCTGAAGCTGGCCTAAAGCCTGCAATTCTCCTGCCCCAGTCTCACTAGTCTAGAGGTCATAGATGTGGACCACCACACCCAGCTCTGCACTGCTCTTTTATTATGTCCAGGTGGGGTAACCAATGCCAGGGCTTATTGATTATACTGAGGTTTAGAGAGCCAATGGGAGGGCACTGTATCAGGAAACCATGCTTTGGAGAGGAAAACTAGAAACAATTCTCTGGAAATGGTTTGCACAGCAGCTGTTAAATGATAATCACTCCCTGTTTTTTTTTTTTTAAGTACCAATCCTGAATAAAAGTAAGTTATAGAAAATGAAAATTGGCAGAATTTGATCAATTAGCTGTTGAGACACTAACTAAACTCATTTAATAGCCTTCTGGGCATAAGCTCTAGAGGGATGGTTGCATCCAGTAAGCCAGTAATTATCACATAATATGATTCCTTTAATTAGAGACCCAAATTATTGTAGGGGATATTTATTTAAGGAAGGAGGAGTAAGTGGAGATATCAAAGCTCCTTGCTGTCTGGTAAAGGATTTTTAGACACACAGATCTAGAAATTAGTGATGACAAAGTAATCCCTGATATGCAATTAGTTCTCTAGAGATACTATACCCCAGATGATAAATGGGGTGGTGATGAGCCCTGATGCTTCTTAAAGAAGCAGTTGAAGCCAAATTCAGGTAAAACTATCAGTCAAAATGAAAGGAAGAAGTCAGATGTTGCTCAGGAAGTGCAGGAATGGACAGAACTCCTGGGACTATGCAGCTGCAGAGAGATGTCAACCCTGGACCAGACTATAGCCAAAATCAGTGGTACTTAACTGGCAGCCAGTGTTTTGGCACAATTAAAGAGGGATGTTTATGAAAGGTGGTTGTTTACAGAGGGCTCCTGCTTCAAGCCTGAGGATCTGCCCTGAGGACACACTTTCAAAAGCCTTCACAATACTTGCCTTGCTCAACTGTGGTTTAACAGTCCTCCCTGAGAAACTATGACCTTAGTAGTGATATCCTTTTAGGGCCTCTTCACACACATGCACAGCATGCATCAGAGACATGCAACATTCTCTTCTCAGAGACTATTGCCAAAGCAATCCCATGACAGAGTATGGGGCCGTCATATGCAAATAAGCAGTTGTAGGATGAACATGTGAGCAACTGGGAATAGTAAGTGTGTGAGCACAAGCATATGATTGTGAGCCTACCCATGAATGTGTGGATGTCTGAATGTGTGGGTTTGTACATGTGTTAATGAGTGTTGTGTTTATGTGCAAATGTGTGTGTATGTATGTGAATATGTGAGAATATCTGTGTGATCATGTGTATATCTACACTCTACTAAAGCAATGTCCTAGAAGCTATATGAACCAGAAGGGCTTGGGAAGCCCTTCTTTAGGGGTGGAAACATCTAATGTTTGGAATAACCAAGATGATATTTCTGGAGGAAAACAAGGGGAAAATGTAAATATTCAAGAAATTTCCAAAGACCCGGGCGTGGTGGTGCACCCTTATAATCCCAGCATTCGGGAGGCTGAACTGGAGGATCACAGTTCCCTGTCAGCCTCAGCTACTCAGGGAGGCCCTCCACAACTTACTGAGACCCTGTTTCAAAATACAAAATAAAAAATAGGGCAGGGAGTATAGCTTGGAGGTGAAATATCCTTGGGTTCCATCTCCAGACCAGCAGGCGAAAAAAAAGAAATTTCCAAAATGTTTATGGTGAAAACTGGGAAATAAATAATAATAATAACAACAACAACAATAGCAATAACAAATCAATCAAAGTAGTAGCATCAGTCCTTGAGTTCTTACTTTGTACTAAGTACCACACGATGCTCTTAATAGACAGTTTCTTAGCTCATGCAATGGCCTTCCAAGGTAAGTAGAGTTGTAATCCTCTTTTACTGATGATGGCATTAAAGTACAGTTAGTTTAAGTGACTTACACAATGCCACTTAAACTAATACATGATGAAACTAGATTTCATCCCATTCTACTTAGTGCTGAAGTCCAAATGTACTGAGAATAAATACTAATACAAGTACCAGGAATATTCTTTTTTCTCTACTCTGAAATAACAGATATGAAGTTTAATTTTTTTATTCTGAAAATTCTGTACTTTTGTGGTCTGCTCTTTCTTCATCATCTCATCTATAAAACAAGTCAACCTATACTCACTAAATCCTACCAAAAATTTGCGTGGAGCCTCTGAATACGGGAAAACTGCTGAACTGAGTAAATGCTTCAAAGAGTTAGCATTTCATACGTGATTCCTGCTTTTCAGAGGGAAGTTCATCTGCACATCTTCAGAGGGAAGTTCACATACACAATCCATATGGAATTTTTTTTTAGAATCCCCACTGGACGTGGGACTCACAGAGGTGAGTCAAATACCTTGGCCAAATACCTTGGAGATGTGACATTGTAGTTGTGCCCTGCATTCATAGCCATGATGAGTTTTTCTAATCAAATGAAACCCTAAATGCATAAAAATGGACAAGAATATGGAATTTACAAAGACTATCAAAAACCTCACAAAGACTAAACTAGAATCCTTTAATATTTTCTGAAAAAAATTTTTTTTTGGTACTGGGGATGGAATCCAGGAGCATTCTACCATTGAGCTATACGCCCAGCCCTATTTTTTTATTCTTTATTTTGAAACAAGGTCTCACTGAATTGCAAAGGGCCTCACTAAATAGCTGAGGCTGGCCGTGAACCATGATCCTCCTGTCTCAGTCCCCCAAGTACTGTTATAGACTTGCACCACCATAATCAACTTAAGTTGGTTGATTTTGAGCTTTCTTTAAATGGAAGAATTAATATCCAAAATTTTTGAGTGTGTGTTTAAATTAAAATATGTCCCCTGGATGGGTTTTATTTGTAGAAATTTGGACTAAGCCTCCTTCCCTTGGAGAAGGTGATGAATACTTCCCAAAAGCAGTCTCAAAAGATTGCTCTACTTTGACCTTGAAAATCACAATGAATTGTTTTGCATTTTATCTTAATAAGAAAGAAAAATACCCTAAAGTTTATATTTCTTCCATATCCACCCACAGCAGGGACTCATAAATGCCTGCTAATGAAATTAAGAAGAACTATGCACTCAGGCGCTATTAGCCTCAAGCACTGAAAAATAATTAAATTAAATACTTAATGAGAAGCTTTTTTTTAAAAGCTCAATTCTGAAATGTTTAGGTTATGAGAATATTTCTGACCTTACTGTATCTGATTTACTTGGACTAGAACTTTGGCACTGTATTTGCTCAATAAATGTTTGATGATCAAAGTAAAAGACTTTTCTATAATTTAGCAATAGCAGCCAAAACAGCACACTCTGGTACACATTCCATTTTTTTTTTATGTCAAAGCCCTTGAACTATTATCCCACCAAATCAGCAGTGAGAACTGAAAAAGCAAGTTCTCCCCCTCTATTGACTATTTTTTTTATTTGCAAAACTTATGGAATCAATTAACAGACCTAACCTAAGAGGCGAATTTATTTATTTAATTTGGCTTCTTTAACCTTTTACTTTGTATGAGCTACAACTTTATTTGTGTGTTTTTAAATTTATTGATGCATCAATCAGGTTCTTTGTGTGTGTGTGTGTGTGTGTGTGTTTGTGTGTGTTACAGATAGAATATAATGATTATTAGGAATTTTTTTAGCTTAGCATACATTTTGAAATGTTTAAAATCCATTTTTATGTAAGTTTTCAACATGCCTTGAATTTTACTAAGATTTGTTTAAAAATTTGGAGGAAAATATTTGAAGGTCTTCATATGCAGTCGTCTACCAGCAGATTGCAACCTTTGACTCTAGTGGGGTCTCTGTTCTTCTTAATCACTCTTCTCCGCATTTTACATGTAATAAGAATTGCAAACTTACAGCCTAGAGACTAAATCTGGTGAGCAGAAATGTTTTGATAGGCCTATTGGGTATTTGAAAATTAAGATAGTTTAGTAAGCTCATAATGCTGTGCGGCAGTAATTAGCTGAGACTGAATAAGGCCTAAACTCTGGGGGAGAGAAAGACATTCTTCTGTTGGACACAGTACCCACCACTCTCTATTACCTCTGGGCCTTTCTGCTTATTTATAATATATACATTGCCAGTATAGTCACTTGATGTTTTCCAGTCAAAACTTTTCTACATTCTTGTCTTTATTCATAGCAACCTTTTCCCCCTTTTCCCTACGTTTCTGTTGTTTTTCTCTCTAGTAAATGCTTTCTTAGATTTTATCACAGGTTACCTCTTTCCCATGTATTTTATATGAAATATATTTATATGTTTTGCATGAAATTGATAATGCCCTCAGCTGTCTTCACTGAATCAGCAAACCTCAGGGAACACAGGTTGCATGTGGGATACTCTGGCTAGCATTAGGATTTTGTGGTAGGCGAAAAAGGTGCAATTGCCCCACCTGTAGCTGGCATCTGCCCTTCTCCCATCTCTCATTGGATCACACTGCTGCTAAAGTTCCTTGATGAGGCATGTGGATGTGATAAAAAAAATTCATGGATCTAAATCAGTGTGATTTCCCCTAATAATTAAAATTTTCTTCTAAGCAGAGGATAGGCTTGTAGGCTCCTTCCTCAGTTTTGAGAGGTGAAATATGAGAGATCCTGATGGGTGTCACTCTTAAGGAAAAACATTTAAAAACAGTAAATGGTTGCCACACTCTCTTTTTCCCTCTGCCACAGTGGCCAGCAGCCTTCGTGGCTCCTCTGATGTTCAAGATCCTATAATAGGATGATGTAGTCCAAAGTGCCCTAATGTCCATGATGGACAGGAGCTGTGAGTGAGAAGTAAACCTCACTATTTTAAGGTCTCCAGGTTTAAGTTCTCTGTGATATATTTAGCATGCTTTTCCTGCTATGTTTAATTTTTTTCTCCAACTGGAGATGAAAAGTCTCAAGGTTTTATTTATGTATTTATTTATTATTTATTATTTATTTATTGTACTCAGGATTGAGCCCAGGGGCATTCTACCTCTGAGTTGCAACACTAGTCCTATTTTACCTTGCTCTCACTAAGTTGCTGAGGGCCTTGCTAAATTGCAGAGGCTATTCTAGAGCCTGCAATCTTTCTGTCTCAGCTGCCCAAGTACTGGGATTATAGGCATGTGCCACCATTCTCAACTTGAGACTAAAGGTTTTTAAAAAGAAATTAATATTAAACTAAAAAATAAATTTTATAAGTTCAGACAGTCAACCATCTCACTCACTGTGGGCACAGCAATTGAAGATGGGTTTAATACAGTAAGATATGTGATAATTTACTTTTCTATTCTATTGTTGATGGACTTTTATAATGTTTTCAACTCTTTACTATCAAATATCGTGTTGCTGTGAACATTTTTGAAAACATACATTTTGTAGATATTTTAATGAACATGGTTATAAGTAGGTACATATGAATTTGGAATAAAATTGCTAGGTAATAAGGTATGAGAAGTTTAGTTTTAGAAGATGTTGCCAAGTAGTTTGTGCATATGGTAGTACCATATGGCATTCTTATTAGAAATGTACAATATCTTAAATATTAGCATGTAAATTTACAGTACATTAAATATTAGCCTTGTGCATTACTCTTTATTTCACTTTTACATTTTTTCATTCCTTCCTTCCTCCTCCCCTCCCTCTCTTCATTCCTCTCCTACTTTCTTTTCTTCCTTTTTGTATTTCCTTTTGTTTTGGATGTGCTTTGATATTTTACTCTTTTATTTTGTATTTTTCTGATTGCTAATGAATTTCAGAATTCATGTATATTTTCTCCATTTATAAATATCCTTTGACTTTTTATAAGGTTTATAAGAGTATATATATATATATATATATATATATATAGCATATATATATAACAAATCTGAGACCCTCATTAAATATGTACTTTATAAAGCACTCAAGAAAATAATCACACCCCCTAGTATTTGGATAATAGTAATTATTACTATATATGCTTATTTACCCTTCTGACATATCTAGGTAGATAAATACATATAAATTTTTAATACATGTGCATTTTCATATTATTTTTATTCAGTTTATCTTTTTTTCTTATAATATGGTTAAAGCTTTTAGTGTCTTATTTAAGAAAACATCATCTGCTCCCAAGGGTATGGATAAGCATTTTCTAAGCACTCATCTATTTTACTTTGAAGGAAGAGGTGCCTGGTCTTATTGTTTAGATTCTCTGACATTTATGAGGTGTCAATATAGATGTTAGAAGTGTTAGTGAGATTTACATCACTATAACAAATACTTGTGATAAATCAACTTTAAAAACAGAAAAGTTAGCCGGGTGTGGTGGTGCACATTTGTAATCCCAGCATGCGAGAGGCTGAGACCAGAGGATCACAGTTCACGGACAGCCTCAGCTACTTAGTGAGGCCCTCTGCAACTCAGTGAGACCTGGTTTCAAAATAAAGAATAAAAAGTAGGGCAGGGGGTGTAGCTCTGCGGTAGAATGCCCCAGGGTTCTATCCCCAGACCCGCAAAAAAAAAAAAAATCCCCTTTAAGTTCACACCCCAATGTCCTTCCTTCCTTCCTGCAGACCCCACCTTTTCTACCACTTTCTATTAGTCCCAAGATGAAGTCCAAGACTTTAACACAGAGAGCTTTGGGGGACATTTTAGATCTAAACAATAGCATTAGGTAAATTTGGACAGAATGTGGGCACATTCATCATCTCCTTAAGGATTAAATATTTCTCTTTGATTCTATTCTTTGACTTTATGTTTTCACTTTATTTTGACTATGTATATATGTACATGTATATTATATACATTTTATGTGTATATAATTCATATATATATATATATATATATTTCTTATTGTAGTTTAATATGGCTATTTTGGACTTATTAAGGTGGTCCATCCCATGATACAAGTATAGGTTTGAGGAGAGGCATTAGAATTTACATCACAGAAAGTGAGTTCTCCAGATAACCCAGCTCAGTCTACTAAGTGGAAGGCAGGTAGAAGCCAGCCATTTTCAAGGTAACAAGGACCACTTCGCCTCTTTGTGCCTGAGGCTCTGTTAACACACTGGGGAGGAAATGTGGTCAGATAACTTCAGTATTTGTCTTTTTCCTAGATTCTGTAGGTTGAGGATTCCCTATTGGCCTCAACTTTTCTCATCCCTACGAATAGATGTTGCATTGATTCAGTGAATTTTTCTGATAGATGAAGGAAAATCAGTAAGATAAAGTAAAACAATGGTTGGTTCGATTCACTGAAAATGAACTTTCTAGGGGAACTAGACAGAGTTGAATGAGGGAGAGAGAGAGCAAGAATATCACCTTTTGGGCATAATTGTATATAAATAAAGAATATGGGAGTTACATGAGCTAGACTAAACAGTCTTCTCCGTCTAACACACCCCATGAAGAGCTGTATTATCTAACACTGGGATAAAGCCTTCCTGAAGTATGCCCAAATATTTACTTTCACATTATGAACATTTGAACTCTTTTGACATTTTCTACAAACCTCAGAGCATCCATTTAAACCCAACTGCTCACTTCTGCCTTTTAATTTCTACATGCTGTAATTTAACACGAGAGTTACTTTTCTGATGTATTTGGTATGAATAAATTACACTCTACAAATGTTTCAAATGTTCAATAGGCTCTAACCAGTCATCATTTATCTATGAGTACCCTTTAGAAAAGAACAAAATGATCTTCATTTTTTTGATTTGTACAATTTAAATCTTAAAAATGTGCACTTATGTAAGTGCAAGATTAAGGACTTCTCTCATTGCAAATTTCTAATCCTCCTGCTGGGGGATTATAACTCCCATGCTGTTATAAAGTTTCTCAGTACACCAGGGTCTTATAACTGACTGAAAGATTGAAGCCTTTTTCTTCTCTTTCTTTATATATGTTTGAATCATGGGAATCCATTAGGAAAATGCAGCTTCACTGGAATTAGGAGAAAATATACCCTTTGTTCAACATTTAATATTACATTTTCAATTCACATATAATTGCTTATACAATTTTCCATCTCCCATAACCCAAATAAAAAGGTTTTATATTCTATAGCTGTAAATTTCAAAAGACAACGTCAAAACATTCAGTAGAACAGAACTTTCTTATCGCTCCCGGCAGACTCTCTGCTCCATCATGGCAGGGGGAGAAAAGGGCTTAATTATAACCGTTTCCTATTACAGTAACCTATACGGTTACCACATTTTGCAAACTTAATAGACATGAAAAATGTGGATCTTGTTTCTTTCTGTTTATTTTTCTAAGATGTTTGGGAAGGGGAGTTGCACCAGGGGGTAGCGTTATGGCCTCTGGGGCACCCCTTAGTGATCACTAAATTTACTTTAAAATGAACTATAATAAAATTTAAACAGTCTCCATCCTGTGTATGCCTGCATTTAGTGGGTTCTTCAATAGACCTCAAGTCTCAATCTAAATCAAGTCATATGTGTATGTGGCAGGAAGAAGAAGGTAGGCTTTCTCTTGGGTCTGAGGTTCAATCTGGTGCTGAAAGAAGGAATTTAAGAGAAGAATCTCTTTTGCTCTTTTTACTCCATGGAGGAAGGTGAATGAGTATTAGTACAGTGAAGGCCTGGCCCTTTGGCTCTGAAAATAGCCTTGACACTGGGATTTATCCCTGTATCTATGATGCATTAAAAAAACAAAAGAAAGACAAAAGGAAAACAAATTGGCACCTCCTCACAATGGTACTTAGGACTCAAGGCAAGGTTCTCAGTTCTGTTCTAATTTAGCTCCATCATGATGTGGTATAAGGTGAGGCCCAATCAAGTTACTTCCCTTCTCTGGACCTTAGTTAAATCATTATTAAAAAGAGAGGAGAAAGGGTGGTGATTTCTTCTCTGAAGTTCCTTCCGGCAGTGTCCCTGGCTCCAACTCCAACCCTAAATAAATGTCTAGAGGAAGCCCAGCACATGCTGGATAATGAGGCGTGTTGGAAGCAGGCTGATGCACTGGCTCTTCTCAGTTAACAGGAGACATAAAAAAAAATGCTGGTTGGAAAGGAACGCTAGGTGAAGTACACTCACTCCTAGTAGTAATTTAATTTTCAAAATTCTCTAAAGATATTTCTAGTTTAGAAAAAAAATAGAAGAAAGGGTCAAGGTGATAAAGCACTGAAACAGATTCATGTGCGAAGAGTTCTGACTGCTCTGATGACAGTGTTGTAGATCTTAAATCTACTGACCTCAGGGTGACAGCCACAGACAAGCAAATCACTTCAGCCCCCAGCTGTGCCTTATTTGGGTTTTACTGAAACTGAGCTGGGGAAGACATTGTCCAGGTATCCACTCCACTGTCTTTGTATAACTGTGTAATTGTGCATTAATCCAACTAGCATGAAAATCTTCCCCAGACTTTATAAGATTTCAGCTCCAAGTCCAGACACAAAATTATATTTTTAAATAAAACAAAAAATTAATAAAGCTGGGCATGGTGGTGCATACTTGTAATTCAGTACTTGGGAGACCGAGCCAGAAGGATTGCAGGTTCAAGTCCAGAGAGGCCTTTGGGAACTTAGTGAGACTTTATTTCAAAATATAAAATAACATAGGATTGGGATTATAGTTCAGAAGTACCACATTCCTGGGTTCCATCTCCAGGACCAAAAATAAGAAAAAAATTGTTAATATTAATATACAGTGAATAATGGTGAAGGAGTCAGAGAATAAGGGAAAATATAAAAAACAAACAAGTAGATGAAGATAATTAAGAGACTTTTGGATCTGTCCATTTCTTATATCATATTTTCAAAAGAACTAATAAGTGTCGGCCATGGTGGCACATGCTTATAATTCTAGAACTAAGGAGGCAGAGATATGAAGATCACAGATTTTTGGCCAGCCTCAAAAACTTAGTGAGACCCTCTGCAACTTAGTGGAACTCTGTTTTAAAATAAAAATAAAGTAGGGATGGAGATGTAGCTCAGATGTAAAATACCCCTGAGTTTCATGCTAGTTCCATAAAAAAAAGACAATAGAGAGAAATATGAGGAGGAAGGAGTTGTATTTTAATAAATAGAAAAGGTCTAAATTCAGCTTGAGAAGATTTAAAGAAAATTCCAGCATCATCTCATTGCCCCATATTTTTGTACCTCTTTTCTCTTTTTTATTTTTTCTTTTCTCTTATTCTTTCAGTCATATTCTCTGAGTTTGTTCATTATCACAAGCCAAGTAAGGGTAAGTGGTAAATAAGACAGAGAGGTCTCTGACCCTGTAGGACTTGTCTTATAGTCAGAGACACTGTCAGATATGATCACATAAAAACTGAGATGATAGGTGAGCTGAGGGTAAAGGATAAGCTTTAGAGTATGAAAAAATTAACGAAGGAGAGATTAGGGGCTCTTACCACTTTCCTCTTACAAAAGGAGTTAGTCTTTTCATGGAAGTCAGGGAGGACTGCTAGAGTCAGTCATGTTTAAAGAAAAGGGCACAGTGATAAGTGGGTGTTAGTATCAGCTTTCCAAGCTAATTAGAATCAGAAGCTGAATTGAAAAACTCGCAACCTTTTTTTCTTCTCGTACATGTGTGTGTTTATTTGTGCAGTCATCACTTAGGCAACTGGCTATTGTTCCTGATATATTTTCAAGCTTTGTTTGCTTCTTCCAGTTGTGATCTTGTGATGGCTGAAGTTTTCAATTATTTTTGTGAGTGACTTTAGAGATTTAATCCAGGGAATCCTAGCTCTGAGCTGCACGCTACACCCCCAGACCTATTTTAATTTTTATTTGGAAATAGGATCTTGATAAGTTGCAGAGAGCCTGACTAAATTATGAAGGCTGACTTTAAATTTTCAATCCTCCGGTCTCAGCCTCCCAAGTCCTGGGATTAGAGGCATGTGTCACCATGTCTAGCTTGGCTTTTCATTTTATAAATCTCTTCTGCAGTATTATTTCTTAGAATAATGGCTAAAAGGATGATAATCATATCCTTGCTCTATAAATCTGCACATTGTCATTTGTTCAAATCATCAAATAAAACATTACTGTCAATCTTTTACTGATGCTAGACAACATATCGACTATTTTAAATACATGATCTTATTTAATGTTTGGGCAGACTTGTAAGATATTTAGTATTTCTTTTTCATTTCTACAGATAACTAAAACTAAGTTACAGAGAAATTAATTTACTCAATTGCAAATTAAAGAGAGATTGAACCTGGAATTTGTGACCACAAATTTCTCAAGCTGACATTCACATATCTTATTATACTAATTTTTCTTTGCATTTTTTAAATCTGATGCCCTAAAAAGTAAAATTGACTTATCTTATAATGGCAGAATTTTGTGAGGATAGTGTCTTTATATCTCTAGTAGAAATAAATATAACTTAGATACAAATTTGGTGTGTATACTATATGTGTGTGTGCCTCATCTAAGTACACAGATATAAAGACAGTGAATAGATATTCTATTTATATATGTTTATTTTTATCATGTAGATAGGTTTGTTAATATATTTTCTTAATGTAATTATGTACCATATAATGTTTTGGTCAGCAATATATAACATATTTGATGGTGATCTCATATGATCATAATGGAACTGAAAAATTTTGATATATGCCAAACTATCTTAATATTAGGAGAAAACTTTTTACATGTTTGTAGTGATCTGGTATTTAAAAAAAAACACTGTACTTCCAGAACAATAAAAATATATCACACATACAAAAAAGTATAGCATACACAATTATGTATGGTACATAATATTTGAAAATGGTAGGGAATAACTTTGATAATAGTTTATTTATTATGCTATCTATTCTGTTTGCTATTTATTTTGGAGTGTACTTCTACTTTTAAAAGTTTGCTATAATGTTCTCCAGTTCCATCCATTTCCCCACAAATGACATAATTTTGTTCTTCTTTATAGATGAGTAAAATCCCATTTTGTATATATCCCATAGTTTTGTAATCCACTCATCTACTTATGGACATCTTGGCTGGTTCCATAATTTGGCAACTGTGCAGCTATGAACATAGATATACAAGCATTAGTTTGGTAGTTTGATTTCCATTCTTTTGGATAGATACCCAGAAGTGGTATTGCAGTATCATATGGTAGGTTCATTCCCATTCTTCAGAGGATCCTCCATGCTGCTTTCCAACGTAGTTGTACAAATTTGCAATTCCACCAACAATGTTTTAGAGTCCCCACTCCTCCACATCCTCGCCATCATTTGTTGTTGTTTGTGTTTTGAATGATTGCCATTCTAGTTGAAGTTAGGTAAAATCTCAGGGTAGTTTTGATTTGCATCTTTCTGCTAATGATGTTAGGCATTTTTTTCATACATTTACTGGCCATTTAAATTTCTTCTTTTGTGAAGTGTCTAGTTCACTATTGATTGGGTATATTTGTTTTATTAGTGCTGAGTTTCTTGAATTATCTCTAAATTCTAGATACTAGTCTTCTGACTATCAGAAGAATAGTTGGCAAACATTTTCTCCCAATTTTTGGGCTCTCTGTTGAGGTTCTTGATAGTTTTCTTTGCTTTACAGAAGCTCTTAAGTTTAATGCAATCCCGTATATTGATCCATCTATTAGTTTCTTGTGCCTTTGGTGTCTTGTTGAGAAAGTTTTTATCTGTGACTATTTGTTGCAGTGTTGGACCTACACCCTCTTCAAGGAACATCAAAGTATCTGATCTAATTTCCAAGTCTTTGATCCATCTTGAATTGACTCTTTTGCAGAGTGAAAAATTGGGGTTTATTTCCATTTTTCTGCATATGATTAACCAGTTTAGCCAACACCATTTGCTGAAGATGCTATCTTTTTGCCATTGTATCTTTTTGGCCCCTTTATGAGATTAGTCAGTCACAGAAAGTAAGAAATCAGATGTACTTTCTAATATGTAAAAGCTAGGGAGAAAATAGGTCATAGAAGGAACTCTAGACAAAGAAGAAGAAACTATAGAGGAGAAAATAAGGTGACCTAACTGAGGGGGATTGGAGAGGGGTAGAGAGGAATTTTCTAATGTACATGATGTATATTCACAAACATATCAAAGTCAATTATTAAGCCAGACATGAAAAGAAGGGAAGGGGGAAGGAATGGGGAGGGAATTGGGGAAGGGCTAAATGAGTGATATGTGTATGTATGCTTCTAACCATCTTGTACTCCATTAACATGTATGACTACAATGCACCAATAAAATTTTAAAAAATGTTTGCTATAAAACATTATGCTGTGTTACACTGGCTTTTTGTGGTCGCTGTATCTCATGATTTTATCAAGAATCTACATCAAGTAATTAACTTGTGCCTACAAAGATTGTGGAAGTACACTTCTTGAAGTTCACACAAAGTTGAAAAGGTCTAATGACACATTTCTCAGACTATATACCCATTGTTAACTGGCATGTAGATGTTTACATTTTATTTTATTTTTCATTTTATTTCTTTGTGTGTGGTGCTGGGGATGGAACCCAGAGGCTTTCTACCTCCAGGCTATACTCTCAGACCTATTTTATACTTTATTTGGAAACAGGGTCTCACTAAGTTGCTGAGAGGCTCACTAAGTAGCTAAGGCTGGCTTTGAACCTGCACGATCCTCCTGTCTCAGCCTCCCAAGTGCTGGGATTACAAGCGTGTGCCACTACGCCCAGGTATATATAAAGATTTATTGTGAGGGGAAGAGGGAAATTCTCTAATGTTCATGATGTACATTAATAAGCATATAAAAGTCAATCACTAAGCCAAACATGAGAAGGAGAGAGGGGGGAGGGATGGGGCGGGAATGGAGTCAGGGCTAATTGGGTGATGTGTGCATGTATGCCTCCACTATCTTGTACTCTATTAAGATGCAAGACTGCAATGCACCAATAATACATTAAAAACATATTGTAATCTAGTGATCTTTCTTTCTCCTCTATAGTTAGAGTCTCGATTTTGAGGTTAAAATCTAGGTTCCTATGTGACTCTTGGCAAAACATTTTACCATCATCTTACTTTGCTTTCTTAGAGAGTTAAATATATCATCTGCCTACTCTGTAGCATTGGCTACACACACACACACACACACACACACACACACACACACACATATATATGTGTGTGTGTGTGTGTGTGTGTGTGTGTATTCAGTGGTCAGTAGACAGATGGTAAGCAATAACAAATGTGAAGTTAAGGTATGGTGAATGCAACATAGGATTGAGAGAAAAGAGAGCATGCAAAGGAAGTCTGAAGATGTGTGGAGGTAAGGCAAAAAATACACACCACACATCACCTCTCTTCTCTTTTTTCTTTCTTTTTTTAGACAGTACTAGAGATAGAACCCAGGGGCATTCTACCTTCGAGCTACACCCCAGCTCTATTCTTTATTATTTTATTTTGCAACAGGCTCTCACTGAGCGCAAAAAGCCTCACTAAGTAGCTAAAGCTGTCCGTGAACTGTTATCCTCCTGTCGCAGCCTCCCAAATGCTGGGATTACAAACATGAGCCACCACACCTGTCTTTGCTCTTGCTCTCTCTTTATTCTGCCTAGTAGCTCAATAATTTTTACTAGTTTTCCTGAGCTAGAGGCATTGCATGAGTTCTAATAATGTAAGACCATCCAAATGATGGGAAATTTCTTGCAATAAATAGGCAGAAAATGATTGATCATTCCTAAAATTTATTCTTTCTATAACCATCAGTACCTATTTACTTGCAACTCATCTTCTAAAATGTATCTCTTCTAACCTTTATGTCTAAGGTCTACTCTTCCATAATAAGATGGGAGTCCCTTGAAAATCAGGTCAAAGTATCTTTCTTGTTCCCTCCCTACACTTCTTATCACTCTAAGTTTTCACATGAAGAGGCAATTACTATATAATTACTATATGTTGGCTAACTGATGTGCAATAATTTCTTAGTTTCCTACTTTTATTTTTCTTCTCTGCCTTTGGCTTGGAGCCACTATCAAACATTTTTCTGACATTCAGGCTTGCTTACTCTCAGGTCATCATGACCCTGTTTATAGATTATATATCCAGGTTTCTAGTCACCCAGCTGACCATAATGCAAGATTCAGGACAGCCTTCCTGGTTTAGATTTTTGTCACAAATCTACTGCATGACCTTTGTCTTCATCAACTTTCTGTTGCTATGGCAACATACCCAAGGCTGGAAAATTCATAAAGAAGTTCATTTTTCTAGATTCCCAAACTTGATAATTTATCAAGAAAAGAGGTTTATTTTATTTTCTTTGCAGAACTAGGAATTGAACCCAGGGGCATTCTACCTCCAAGTTAAACCCCAAGTGCTAATTTTTTTTTTTTTTTGAAGCAGGGTCTCACTAAGTTGCAGAGAGCCTCACTAAGTGGTTGAGGCTGGCTGCAAACCTGCAAGGCTCTGGTCTTCAGCCTCCCAAGTACTGGGATGACAAGCATGTGTCACCACACCTGGCTTGGTTCATTTTTATAGATTTCCAAACTTAGTAATTTTATAAAGAAGAGAGGCTCATTTTCATGGATTCCCAAAAATTATTGGCTTACTGCTCTCGTTTCAAAATAAATAAATAATAGAATTACTTAGCACCTAGGTGCTTATACTGAACCCTTGTTTTTTTTTTTTTTTTTTTTAACACTCCTTCAATTGTACCTGGGGCTATAGTTACCTTCCTGGATTGTTTCAGCATCACCCCTGGAGGTGGTATGCCCACTTTGAGAATTTATGTGGACTAAATACTTTACATTTGTATGTGTGTGTGTTGGGGGGGTACTGGGGATGGAACCCTTCTACCTTCGGGCTACACTCGCAGACCTATTTTATATTTTATTTGGAAACAGGGTTTCTTAACTTAGTGAGGATGGCTTCAAACCTGTGCGATCTTCCTGTCTCCGCCTCCCAAGCACGGGGATTACAAGCGTGTGCCACCATGCCCGGCAGTACTTTACAGTTTGAAGGCTGAAAGTTCAAGGAACTGATCATCTGCTCAACTTCATTGAAAGCCTTCCTGATGGCATTGAAATATCACAACATCCCAGAGAAAGAGAAATGAAAAGGATTGAGCTGAGAGTGTCGGTAAGGGGTAGAGCACTTGCCTGGCATGGGAGAGGTTTTAGGCTAGATCCTCAGCATTGGCAAAGAAAAAATGAAAAAGAAATGAAGCAAAAGAAATAGATGGGAAGAGTTTTATGTAGGAGGGACTGAGAACATAGGGTGGGTCATTCTCAGGAGACTGTGAGATCAGCATTAATTTTTTTCCAAGGGTGGAGCTACCATGATCTAATTACCTTGCAGTAAGCTCCATGCCTTAGAGGCTCCACAACCTCTAAACTTAGCCACACTGGGGATTGAGCGGCCAACACAGGAATTTTGGGAAGACACATTCAACCTACATCCAAAGTATACCAGCTTTCAACACATCACTACTCCTGCTTGGACCATAGTTCTTCATCTGAAAAACGAGTCAGCAGGCTCATGCCCAGTCTGAATGATATATTTGCACCCTTACAAGACATTTTGTTATTTCAATCCCTTGACTTTGGGTCGGCTATCTTTTCCCAGAGGTAAGTAAGCTCTGAAATGAATTGTCAAATAGAAACCTTTATGTCTAGCAGACATCTGGTGCTTGAAAATTCTTATGAGGTATTAGGATGCAGGACATCAACAGTCCCCATGTCTGAAACTAGTCTACCCCAACGTTTTTAATCCTCTTTTAAAAAACAATAACCAACCATTAGCTGTGTGCTGTTATATGCCAATTTACCTCTTTTCTTTCCTACTGAATGTGAAATCATGTTCTTAGATACATTCTAAGAAATGATGAACATACTATGTAAACACTTCATTTTCTCTGGAACACAAAAGTTTAAAAAGAGTGTTTTTTGATCATAGCTATTTCACTCTTGACTTTATACAACCATAGCTTGTATGTAGAAAACAAGGCTTTAGCTAGGAAGAAAAAAATAAAAACAAACAAAAAATCCCGACCCTATGATTATTGGGAGTTTTGACACAGCTGATCCCGACCCTATGATCCCAGCTGAGTCTTTGACTTAATGGGATAGTTTAAACAATTTGAAGATTCCTTTGAGTCAGCTGTCCTCCTAAAAAATGAGATTAATGATACTTCATTTTTTTCTTGTAGCCACTAAGATGTTATGTGGGAGGGATCTTCTTTCCAGTAGTACCCATTTTTTAGTTGTGTGCATAGGACTACTTACCTTTTCCAAATCTTCAAAAAATGTTGAAACTCACTTCATGGAAATGCTGTGAGAAAATAACTATAGTTTCCCCTTCTGTCTAGATGTGGAGAAAATATTGGTATAAGTTGATACCTTGAGTTTATGCCCAGTCTGAAGGATGTATTTGCACTGTGAAATCCAAGATACAGTGCGAGATGTTTACTGCTAAAGTATGGGAAAGAAAACAGGGTGTGGCCCAGTTGTTTCTTATTTTGAGTTTTAGAAATTATATATATATATATATATATATATATATATATATATATATATATATATAAACATATATACCCATTTATCATTTTTTGAAAATCATTTTCCATTCCCTTTACCCTTTTTTTCTCACTTATAAGTAAAAGTGTCTCAATTAGGTGATTGTAAATGTTTCTTTAGTCTCTACAATGTTAAGGGCAAAAAAATGAGCTTTCTTTTTTACTTTTTTCCCATGGCAATAGGTAGAAATTTTATGGGTTTTAAGATTCAAGTAAAGTGTAGTTATGCCTTAGAGGTATAATAGGAAAATGCAGTGTATTAAATCCATTGTACTGTAGGGAAATTTTAGTTTCAATGATGCCAGTAGCAATGTTCTATTTGTTATTTTAGTAGCTCATGCATTTTTTGGCCAGTGTGTTCACCAAGCCTCAAAAATATTTCTGCCATTCTTTGTTCTACTCAAAAACCAAAAGACTCAAAACAACATACCCTATATTTTCCCCACACCGGGTCTTGATAAACAACAGGGTGTGCTAATAATAATCATTATGAGGATTTTTTATGATAAAAGCATATCCATGCCCAATCCTCTAGGCACCTAAGAATGCCATACTGAATATATTGCCTAATAAAAGGGCAGCCTAGCCCTATAAATTTGAAGCATAGAGAAGAAAAAATTTTCCATAACCACACCAACTACATAATAAATAAAGCAACTATTCACCCATGTAAAACAAAGAGGAGAAAGAGTCTTAGAAAGCACCAATATTTTGTAGTGGAGGACTTTAAAACAGAAGCTGAAAACCTCCAGAAGTGTTTTGTGTTAAAATACTACTACGTACTCAATGGTTAAACCAAACTTCTCCTTTGGTGCCAGGCAACCCAACCAGCCCTTGCCAACTTTATTGCAGTTGGATGAGGCAGAAGAGGATATATGTGTACAACATACATTCCCCTAATGAGAGTGGCACAACACATTGGATTCAACATCATGCTCATGTTGAGTCCTCTGAAAGGTATTTCCCTGGATGTTAAGTCCTTTGCAGGTCTGAGACTTGGAACGCTCATCTATAATCAACTTGGAAATCTTGGCTGGGACTTGGCTGCCCTCTTCTAGTGACTACATCACTATGGTTATTTTAACTTTTGCCACACAAATAACAGAAAACAGTAAGAGAGCATAAACGAATCCCATCCTTTCCTAACCATGTTGGGCAAAGAATAATTCACGTCTATTCTGCTTACAGCTCACTGGCCAGAAGTAGTCACATGTATCTCACTTTACTGAAAGTAAAAAGACTGAAATCAGCCTGGTTGCATGAGGAATATGATATTGTTGTTATTATTATTATCATCATCATCATCATCATCATCATCATTATTATTGTTTTTATTATACTATAGTACAAGGGAGGGAACCCAGGGGCATTGTACCTCTGAGCTACAGACCCAGTCCTAATTTTAGAATTTTTATTTTATTTATTAAATTTATTTATTTATTTTTTGGTGGTACTGGGAGTGGAACCCAGGGGCTTTCTACCTCCAGGCCATACAACCAGACCTTTTTTTAAATATATTTTATTTGGAAACAGGGTCTCACGAAGTTGCTGAGAGCCTCATTAAGTAGCTGAGGCTGGCTTCGAACCTTTGTGATCCTCCTGTCTCAGGCTCCCAAGCACTAGGATTACAAGCATGTGCCACCATGCTGAGTTGTGAAGGGCCTGGCAAAGTAGCTGAAGCTATCCACAAACCACCATCCTCTGATCTCCACCCCATCAGACATCTTCTATTCACAAGGGTGGGTATCTCCATCAGATCAGGCTGTTGTAACAAAAATATATGGATGAATTAACAACAGGAATTTGTTCTCACAATTATGGAGGCAAAGTGTCTAAGATCAGAGTAACAGCATGCTCAGTTTCTGTTGAGGATCTTCTTCCAGATCACAGACTGCTAATTTCTCATTGTGTTCTTGCTTGGTGGAGAGTGGAGAGAAGGTCGCTCTCTATTCTTATCAGAGCATTAATCCCATTTGTGGAGGTTCCAACTTCATGATCTCATGTAATCTTAATTATCTCCCTAAAAACATTTTAATGCCATTACATGGGGGGTGCATATCAGCAGCAAATGTCCAGTCCAAAAGTGGTGTTTGGCTATGTTTGTTACCTTGTTATGTGACCTTGACAGATTTTCATACCTTCCTGGACTACAGAATACACAAGAGTTAACATGAAAAAAATTGTATTTACAAAATGATTGGACTCTTGAAAGATCAAGAGGAATGATAAACAGGAAAGTGTTGACCCAGCCTATACAGGAGCAATCGAGTGTGAGATTTTTTATGCTATGAAGAGTGTGGGTCCTCATGTCATGGTACCTTTGCTTCCAAATTCTGATATCAACCCTTAATTAAGCTACTTTTGTCAAATTACCTAATTTTTCCAAGTTTCATATTTCTAATTGTCTAAATGGAACAATGATATTTGCCCTAAACCCATAAGAGGTAAAATATGAGTTTCGTTTTAGTTGTTATTTGTGGGAGTATGGTCAAATTATTATGCACTGAATAAGTAAGGCATTGATATGTAGCTCAAACTTAGGGTCCTAGGTCCCCTAAATATGCTCTGAAAGTCAGATAGAATGTTATCAGCAGTAAGTCACTGGCGGCCTGAATCAGAATAGACCTTAAACTATGGAAATCATTATTTTCCCTTACAGAAAGAACAGAGGAAGGTTAATGGGGCAGATCCTTAATGATTCAGATTTGTATCATATCTGCACATTGATATCCTCAATCCCCAAACAAGAATCTTCAGCTGCTCCCTGTGCTCAATAAAAATGTTTAAAGAAGAGAGGTTATTACTCATTGGTTTTATTTCTTCGTTTTGGAGAAACATTTCTTTGAATTCATTCTCCCTCTATTTTCTCCTTAAAGAAATACCAGAATGGGTGCAGTGGCAGAGGCCTGTAATGCCTATCTTTGGGAAGATGAGACAGGATAATCACAGGCATATTACATGAAATTTAGGATATTAGGAAATTAACCAGAATGACATCTAAGCTGATATGGTTTCAAGTACCAAAGTAGCATTTTCTTCTTGAAAGAAGGTTTCCTTTTTTTTTAATGGTATCTACCTGGGAGGTTCTTGGAATCTAACAAGAATTTATAGATTTTTCTATGCCTATAAATCTGTCCTGATTAATGCCATGAATCTCAGGTAGACCACACTAGTGTGGCAACCTAGACTTGTGAAGAAACAAGGGTGATTTTTTTTAAATTTTTATGTCATATTTTATTTTATTTTTATATGGATCATATTCGCAATGGCATATATTTACACAGTTGGTGGCCTCCCCCATTTGCATCCCCTCCCAACCACAACAGTGAGTGTCCAGGTTGACCATGCTAATTCACACACACTTACTCAAGTGTATCTTCTCCATTAATCAACCTCAGCCTTCTTCTTCCCCTCCCCTTCCTTTCTAGATTTGCTGAGGTTTCCCCTCCATTATCTGGAGTCTCTCTGGTGTCTCTAATACTCCCTAGTTTGGACATATTAGGGAAAACGTATGTCTCTTCTTTTTGTGTTTGGCTGATCTCACTTAACAAAATGTTTTCCTGATCTTTCCATCTTCTTGCGAATGCCATAATTTTCTTCTTTATTGTTGAGTAGAATTCCATTGTGTGTATTTCCCATAATTCTGCAATCTATTCATCTGTTGATGGAGACCTAGGTTGGTTCCATATTTTGGCTATTACGAATTGTGCTACTATGAACATAGGTATGCATATGTTACTGTAGTTCTCTGATTTCAACCCCTTTGGAAAGATACCCAGGAGTGGTATAGCCGGATCATATGGTGGATCTATTCCTAGTTTTCTAAGGAATCTCCACACAGATCTCCATAGTGGCTAAACTAGTTTGCACTCCCACCAACAGTGTAAAAGGGTTCTTATTTCCCTAAATCCTGGCCAGCATTTGTTATTATTTGACTTCTTTATGATTGCCACTCTGATTGGAGTTAGATGAAATCTCAGCATAGTTTTGATTTACATCTCCCTGATGGCTAATGATGTTGAACATCTTTTCATGTATCTATTGGCCACTTGTATCTCTAAGGGTATTTTTAACATTCAAATTTAGATTCAAGTTCTATCTTAGTCAATAGGAACATGAATGGTATTACCTTTCATCTCTTATGCTTCAGTTTTTCCTTTTGTACACTGATATTAAAACCCCACAAGTCTTTGGAAATTACTAAATTAGATAATGTATCATCCCTGACTTACAGTAAGCACTCAATAATAGTATTATTGATATTAGGATTCATATTAATATTTGTGTAATGAAAAATTAGAAGAAAAAATATCCTTGGTATATTTTCTGATATCCCTCTCTTCTAAATCACATTTGATATCTATTATTTCCCTTTCAACAAATTTCATAGCAATATGAATAGTTCTCAAATTTTTGGCAAATATGTCTGGAAAATATGTTTGTCCTCAATTTTCAAGAACAGGACCCTGGCTAAGAAAATATAAACAACACTGCATCCTTGAAAGTTAATCAACCACTAACAATGATGTTTATGGAGCATTTTAATAATGGGTAAATTATTTGTGTTATAATACTAAAATTTGTCTTCAAAATGTGTATGTAATATTATCTCTAGTATCCAAAACAAGGTATTCAAAGGAAACAATCTTGGAGGTGGAAATGTACCAAAATTAATAAAAGTTTATTTTCAAAAGAGATTATAAATTATATTTTCTTTCATCCTATAGTACTCTAATTTTTGAGTATGTTACTAATATAATTAAAATATGATGGATTTAGAAATATCAATATAGACATAGTGAATGATATGTGCTTATCCATTATTGAGATTTTCCTGTAAATACCTGATCTTGTATTAAACTCAATACATAAGCATTGACTCTTAAACGTCTTACTACAATGCTGGGAGTAGATATAGTTATCTCCATCATTTTTCCATATGATAAAATTGAGTCTTAATGTAAATAGGTAAGTCACCAAGATCAACCATTTATTTGAGACAGTAGAATTGGAAACACTAGACATTAGCCCTAGCAAAATGATTAGGGCCACTCCAAATTCCCCTTGATTTACAAAACATATATATATATATATATATATATATATATATATATATATATACATGTAATATTTGTTGGGAATATTATAGAGGTGATTTAAATATAGATATGGGTGAGCTTAATGGTTTAATTCCATGCAGAGATATTTTGATCCTCTGAGAGAGTAAAGTGAGATGAAGAATTTTTAATGAAGAAATTAATGTGAAAGTACATGAGAAATACAAGATTTTGGTAAAGATAAAATATAAGAATGAACTTCATGAGAAACAGCACTGTAATTTTGTTCCATTTAGGCTTTTCTAATTATTTTGCTGAATTGGCACAGTAGACATTGCCTAATTCTAATGGAAACTGTTGTGTCCTCCACTTCCCAAGAACTCCCAGTTCATACAATCTATAACATAAATATTATTTCATTTCAACCAGTGGGAAAACACTTCATAAATAAGAATGCAGAGCTGGTCATAGTAGCACAAGCTTGTAATTCCAGTACTTGGGAGGTTGAGGCAAAAGAATTGCAGGCTTGTAGCTACCCTAAGCAACTTAGCAAGACCCCATTTCCAAGTAGAAATCAAATCAGACTGGGAATAGAGCTTGAAGGTAGAATGTCCCTTAGTTTAATCTCCAGTACCACACACAAAAAAATCTAACATTATAAAAGACTGCACATGCTTTTCCTTGGGATGGGAGACAAAGGTGGTTTGTCTGACAGTCAACTCATTAAAAATATAAATTAACTTGAGACATAAGCATAAAGTACAAATTCACTCATTAGTGCTACTTATGTGGATATAAAATTTATGTTGATATTATTCTAAATGTCCCACATATCTGATATTTTTGATATCCAAAGCTTTTCTTTGAATCCAATGAGACATTAAATATATATATATATATATATATACTGGAAAAAGAACACACAGAGACACACCCAAAGTGAAAACAACAATGAAAATCACACACTGCTCTGCTAATGTCTCTGGATACTGATCTGTGTCAGGTGAAGAAATTAGAATGTGAATTCTATGTTTCCAGTAGATGTACTTAGATAACATGAAAGGGAGAGAACTCAGCAACTGTAAGGTGCTTTTTGCAACACATTGTTTTTATATGTCAATTTCAAAGCATAGATATCATCTAAATTGAAATGTGACTTGGGAATGGAGTTGAATCTGACCATGAGGTACTGAAATCTATCCAAGTGTGATCTGTGCCACAGAGCACTAAGGATGTTAAGCACTTGGTCATTCTAGAAGTGCTTGAGATATTATGTGATTGATATCATGCACAATATTTATTATTTTCACCTGCTCAGATCCAGTTCTTTTTTTCTTCTAGTAAGAATACTCATATTCTGAAGACAACATCTTTAGTCTTTCTGAGTATGGTGGAGTTGACTCCAGTTTTGTACCCAGTTTGTGGCCAAGCTTGACTAGCTAGGCTTGGTTCAGGGGTAGTAAAATGACCTTGAATTATCTTATTTTTTCCTGACTTGTGAAGGAGATAATTTTCTGTTCAACATAAAGTCAAAGTATATATGTGTTAACTTGTCAGAAAAAGGAGGTAAACAATATGAATAAAACTTTTCTTAGAGTGAGAAGGGCACAGAGAAAAACAGAGAGAAAATAAAAGTGATGATTAAGAGCTGTATCTCAAATTCATGAAAATAAATTGTAGATTAAGCCAAGGCTGAAATCATACTCACATCTGGACCTTTCAACTACATAAGCTGATAAAGTTATTTTTCTGTTCATTCCAATTTTAGTTGGATTTGTTTCATGCAAACATAAGAATCTATATCTGTGCCAGGGTATGTATGCATATATATATATATATATATATATATATATGTGTGTGTGTGTGTGTGTGTGTATATACATATGCATATATATATATATATGTGTGTGTGTGTGTGTGTGTGTGTATATATACATATGTGTATATATATATATATATATATATATATATATATATATATGTATAGAGAGAGGGGGGTATGCGTGAGTGGGAGAAGGGACCTTATTATAGTTGAAAATTTTAACTATTAAACACAGTAAGGAAAAGATAGTGCCATGCAATATATATATATATATATATATATATATATATATATACTTAGTTTCATAGCCAAATGGAATGATTATTTTTACTATATCTTTATGGGTGCATTGTAGTAAAAAATCACAATGGAATACAAGACTTGTGAGGATATCCAAGTACACATCATCCAATTAGCCTTTATCCAATCCCCATAGCACACCCTCCCCCTCCCTCAAACCCATACTTAATATAGTGTTTAACATTGATATATTTGTTTATGTACATCATGTGCTTTAAAGAGATTCCATCTTCTCCCATCCCATGCCCTCTGATTGGTCGTGTTAATGGCTCTTCCATAGGCCCCTTTCTTCTACTAGATTTGTTCCTATTACCCATTTCTTCCTAGATTTTACATGTTAGGGAGAGCATCTGATTTTTTATTTTCTGTGATATTTCTCTGTGTATGACACATTGCAAATTCCGATCCCACTCTTGAAGGCACTGGCACCGGCCTGGCCACTTGGGTAGGCTCTGATCCCAGCCTTGCTGGCTCCAGCACCAGCCTTACCATATGGCTTCGTTCCTGGCCTGGGAGTCCCCAGCACCGGCCTTACCTTTAGGCAAGTTCCTATCCTGGCCTAGCTACCTCCAGCTATGGCCTAACCAAATGGCAGGCACCAATCCCAGCCTTGCTGACCCCAGCACCAGCCTCACCATATGGGAGGCTCCAATCCTGGCTTCCTTGGCCCTGGTACCGGCCTCTCACCTCGGCAGGCTCCAATCCAGCCTCCGGGGCCACAGCACTGACCTTGCCTCAAGGCAGACTTTGATCCAGACCTCACTGGCTCCGGCACCAGCCTTACACCTCGGCAGGCTTCAATCCCAGCCTCCAAAGCCCCAGCAACAGACCTGCCTGAGAGCAGGTTCCAATCCAGGCCTTGCTGGCCCCGGCACTGGCCTCACCCCTTGGCAAGCTTCAATCTTGGCCTCCGAGGACCCAGCAAAAGACTCACCTCACAGTAGGCTCCAATTCCAGCCTCGCTGGCCCCGGCACCAACCTTGCCTCACAGCAGGCTCTGATACCGGCCTTTCTAGCCCCAACACTGGCATCACCCCTCTGCTGGCTCCCATCCTGGCCTCAGAGGCCACAGAACCGGCCTTTCCTCACAGCAAGCTCTGATCCCAGCCTCGTTGGCCTCAGCACTGGCCTTGCCTCATGGCAGGATCTGATCCCATCCTTGCTGACCCTGGCACCAGCCTCACCCCTAGGCAGGCTCTCTTCCTGGCCTCTGAGGCCCCAGCACTAGACTTTCCTTACGGCAGGCTCCAATCCCAGCCTCGCTGACCCTGGCACTGGCCTCACACCTCGGAAGGCTCCAATCTCAGATTCAGAGGCCCAAGCACCAGCCTTGTCTCACAGCAGGCTCCAATTCTGGCCTCACTAGTCCCAACACCGGCCTCAATCCTAGGAAGGGTCTGATCTCAGGCTCAGAGGTCCCAGAACCGGCCTTGTCTCATGGCAGGCTCTGATCATGGCCTCACTGGCCCTGGCACTGGCCTAGCTGCCCAGCAGGTTCCTATCCTGGTCTCAGAGTCCCTGGCATTTGCCTTGCTGTCTTGCTGTGAATCAGGCTCTGTCTCTGCTACTATGAGCAGGTTATCTACAGATGTTCCCTTTTATCTTCCTTTTTTAAATTTTTTTTATTTTTGGTGGTTCTGGGGGTTCCTGGAAACTCTTCCACCTCCGGGCTCTACTCCAGAGGACCCACTTTTTTTTATATTTTTATTTGGAACCAGGGTCTCTCAAGCCAGCAAGGTTGGCCTTGAACCTGCGTGATCCTCCTGTCTCCACCTCCCAAGCACAAGGATTACAAGCTTGTGCCACCTCACCTGGCGTTCTTCGATTTTTTATTTTTAATATGACAGAGCACTACATTTCTTTTGGGACACCAAATACCTAGTGGAAATGAATTCTGTCTTCCCTCCAAAGGCAGAGGTCCACAGCTTCACTCCAGAGAGCAGGCTCTCTGCTGCTCCACATGTATCCTGGCCTCCCACTCTGGGCAGAGGAGTGCGACAACCATGAGGGCTGATGACTCCCAGAACATGCAGCGTGGGAGCCCATCCTGGACATGCGGGGCTCCCTGTGAAACTCCCCAAACCCTTTTCCTAAAGTTCCAGATGAATTGGATAGGATTTGTCTGCATCTCCCATATCCTGACTGCCGCCGTGGCTATCTTGACCCCTCTCCAATATTTTTTTATTTTTCTTTTTAATAAGAGAAAACAGTATGTGTGTTTTGAAGAGGTTGTGGGATCGAGCATTCAGTAGCAATGAATTTTATCTCTATTCCAAGAGCGGAGGCCCAGAGCCTCACCATGTAGAGCAGGATCTGCTCTTCCGATCCTACCACAGGCCCCATCACAGCCCAGAGGCACTGAGATCTCTGGGTTGCATGGCTCATCTGCCCAGTGCTGGGCTTCCCAGGATGGTCAGCTAGGCTTCCCACCTGGTGCTGGGCTTCCAGGGACGCAAGGCTCAGTTTCTCTCCTGGTGCTGGGCTTCCCGGGGTGCACAGCTTGGCTTCCCACCTGACGCTGCTCAGCTCCCTCCACCATGACGGGGTCGTGTTTCTTATAAGGTATGTTGTTAAGAGTTCTCAGCATGCACAGCTGAAGCGGTCTTTTCTCTAATCTCTTCTGGGGTGTTCTTCCAAAAATCACGTTTCTTGCATGATGTCCGGCTCCTTATCATCTTGCTTCTAATTCCACCATTATCCACTCTCTCTCCTAGAAAGGAAGTCACAGCTGGAAATGTCTCCTTAAGTTTGTCCCAATCAGATATTAAACCAAACTCTGGTGTCCAAAGCTTCTCTGAGTAATGCATGTTCTTTTCAGGGGCCGCAATCGCCACTGCAACCATGGCCGCCGCCATCTTCAGACTCAGCTACTTGGAATGATTATTTTATCCTTTAGAATTAATGAAAGGAGGCAGTATATTTGCAACAGGGCAACAGAATACAGAAGATAGCAATATTTGTTTCTTGAAGGTAGGCATTGTACCTGATGAGTTAACAATAGCTGATAACTGCATTCAACTTTGAGGGTTTGTGTGGATCCTAAAAGAGAAAGTAATCACAAAGCCTTGTGTTATTAAATCATTGTATTTGAAAAGAAAAAAAATATTATCCAGTTTATCAGAGGCTTCTGTTAGGAATATAAAAACATATTGCCATATTTGGATAGACTTACACCAGTGGTGCCCTGGCTTAGCTTGGGTAAATTCCAGAATTGTTCCATAGGAAAAGAGTGCTTCATAAGTTCCAGTAGAGATGGAATGAAGTATAAAGAAAGGCTACAGAACACATGAATCCTGACCAAAGGACAGGACTTTGCTTTGCTTACCACAGTGAACCGTCAACTTCAGGATTTTTCTCCATTATCGTTGATTCCATTTCCTTTGTTGGTAGGTTGATAGAGGACATTTCTATTTAAAAGTGAGGTGAAGTTTTCTTGGTTTGATGATTGCTTTTATTTTATTTCCAATTGTGAAAAAGAAAAAAAATTACTTACAACTGAAACAGTAGTTTAATTATGATTTGGAAATAAGCATGTATACTAAAACACTTAAATATATTAAATGTACATTACAGAAGACCAGGATAAACTCAATGATCAGAGTGATGTTACATCCATTTATTGGGAAACTCTTAAGTCGATTAAAAGGCTTAATTCAAATAATTATCTTGTTACTTTATTATTTTTTCCTAAAGACAAAGTTTTATGGAAAATGAAGGGAAAATGACCCCTATATGTGATGTAGCAATGTATTTGACATACTTGCATCTAAAATAATTATTGATATGTAAGAATTTACTCCTCCTATTCTGTTTAATGCTTTGTATACTTTTTTTTATTCCTTACTTCTATTCTTTCATTGTATTAGAAGTATTCTATAGCAATATGCTTTGATTTCATACTTTATATCTACGGCATATGGATTTTAGCTGTTGCTTCATAGTTACCATGAGTCTCACATAAAACATAGTTAGAACAAGATGTTTTAGGCTGATAGCCACTTAATATTGACATCATAAAGAAGTCAACAATTTTATTGCACCTGTTACCAGCAGCCAAGCCATGCAATCTTGCTTTGATATAGGCTAGCTGGATTTGGTCACACAAAAAAAGTAAGCAATCTGTACAAAAAGGTAAAATGAATTTAATGAAGTTTGGGCAGAACTGGGGAGAAGAAACTAGTCTGTTTCTGTCAGTCCTTTAAGAGTAATTGCAATTCATAGAAACAGAAGCCAGGATATATACATATGTAGATTTATCTTGATTGTACTAGCCAAAGGACATGTCAAATTTCTGGATTTTTATTTTTTTTATTTCTTGTTGGTTCGTTCTGGGATTTGGGAACAGTTTATCAAATTCTTTTGTCAAATGAAGAAGTTCATGTACAAAATAAAATAAAATAAAAAAACTTTTACAAGAAATTTGGGGCAAAAGAAAGAACATGGGTCTTTTTACTTTGGGGTCCCTGTTACACGCTCTTCACAGATTTAATACTTTTGTTATCACAATTCAAATATTTGTACACAGTGTAACTTTTAACACATTATTGTAGCTGCAGTTATTTAATATTTTTCTCTTTTAATCATACTAAAGATATGAAAGATTTACACAGTGCCATATTAGTACCTATGTATTTTGAGTTTGAATACATACTTGGATTTTTAGTTTTATATTTCCTATATTTTTTCATTACTAATTAATATTTATTTTTTCTTTCACTTTAAAGAAACCCCTATTATTTCTTCCAATGATGGGCTTTTGTCTGGAAAAGTCTTTATTTCTTCTTCAATTTTTTATTTTTGGTATTAAGAAACTCAGGGGTATTCTACCTTCAAGCTCAACCCCTACCCCATTTCATTTTTGTTTTGAAACAAGGTTTCTCTAGGTTTCTGAGTCTCCACAAATTGCTGAGGCTGGCCTTCAACTCATAACTCTGTTTCAGGTTCCCCAAATATTTAGATTATACCCATGCATCACCATATCCAGCTTTTTTTTTTTTTGGTGGAAGGACAGTTTTGCCAGGTAAAATATTCTTTATTGGGACCTTCCCCCCCCCTTTTCTTTTATTAAGGAGTTTCCAGGTATTGGGAAGGGTTCTAACACCACTGGAATTTGTCTGAAGATTGCATATGAGGGGTGGTCCTGGGTCCTGGGTCCACAGGTTGTGGATTGGAGTCTGAGTATATAGGAGTCATCTCAAAGCTTCATTCTGTGAGAGCAACCTAGTACTGGAGTCTATTAAGGTTGATATTAACTGCCAAAAATATGATTTCTGGGGCCACTGGGACTGGTCTAGAGTCTGATACTGGGACAAGCATGAAACTTAAATAAACATTGGCTAATTATGAGCCATGTGTGCTGGCCTGGATCCTAGAGCCACAGAGGCTGGCATCAAGCATAGGGCCATAAAGGTCAGCCTGGAAACTAAGTTCATAAGGGATAGCCTAAAACCTGGAATGTAATCCATGGAGGCCATTCTAGTGGTGAGAGTCTCATAGGATGGGCCTGGGATCTGGATATTGTGGGGAAGGTCAGTATTCTGGGTATTCTGGGACATGGGACCACAGGTCTGGCCAGAAGGGTGAAGCTCCAAGAACTAGCTTGACACTGGGAAGGCCTGGAACCTGTGCTTGCAGATATGACTTCAAGCCTGAGGCTGGGGGTAATGACTTAGTACTGGGATAGGTGTGAAGCTTGGGGCTGTGTGAGTCAACCAGGTCCTGTGTTGGTATGGCCATAGCATGGGCACAGAGCATCTGAAAGTTTGGCCTAGTAACAGGCCAGGGTTGTGAGGGCCCATCTGGTACCAGTCTGTATCAGGGTCTTAGTCCATTGGTACTGTTTTGGAATCTACAGCCATGAGAATTTGATTGGAATGGGTTTTTACTGGGGAGACAGGTTTGGGGTCTGAGGTATGATCTAGTATTCATTTCTCTCTCCCTACCCTAAGCAGAAGTTATTTTTTTCTATACAACCTTGCATGGGGTTGGGGGAAGATGGTATGAGTACTGCAAAACTGTCTTTCTAAACCTCTTCAAAATACCTTTTTTTTTATATTTTAGTACAGTGAGTTTTGCTATCATCTCTCACTTGTCTTTTTTTCTTTTTGCTTTTTTTGAAAAAAATTTGTGTGTAAATTTTTCATATTCACTTTTCTATGGGGAGATGAGCATCAGAAAGTCCTCTTCTACAATCTTGTGGATGTCTGGACTGAAATCATATTCATTTGCAACTTTTAAGTCTCCTTCTCATGGATGTTTTCACCCTAGTGATCTCAGTGTAGGAAAAAAAGAAAAGGTTGAATGGTGGATCCTTTCTGGATTTTGATATAACTTTATTTATTTAATTGTTATTGGTACATTGTAGTCATACATCTTAATGGCATACAAGATGGTAGAGTTTAAATGCAAAGTTCTGTGATGTGAGACCATAATGCACTAATAAAACTAAATAAAAATAAACTTTTAAAGTGTTGTATCCCAATTAAATGCAGCTATAACACCTGACACATAGTAGGGCCTCAAAAATATTTTGTGACAGAAAGGAAGACAGATGAGCCAGTTGTTGCAAATGAAGTAGAACATTAAATTTTGAAAATGTTTAATGGACTCAAGTTTCCTCTTTTTCCATAATTCTAAAGACAAAACTGTAGACCTGGGTGCCAGACAGAATTATCATCTTTTTTTTTTTTTTTTTGCACATTCAAGCAAAGACCTGGAACCATTTAAATGTGAATGATGACGTGTGCATATCTATTTCAAGAAAGGCTCCTGATTTTTTTCCCAAGGCCATAAACAAAATTTCCCATGTAGAATTGATTGACCTAGCAAAAAATAGGCAAATAAATAATAAAAAAGAATCAGGGAGTTTAAAAATTTATATATGATCATAAGATTCATTTGAAAATGTAAAATAATGATACATCTTTCTTTGCATGTTCATGCTATATCTAAAATTTTAATCACTATCCTATCCCCTCAAGTGGTTTTTAATCAAAGTCATGAGGATATATTTTGAGAACAAATAGCAGGGATCTTGGATGCGGCTGCAGGGAGGTTAAGTACCACTGGTGTGTGAGGCAAGAGCACAGTGGTCTAAAATGCACAGACACTGTCAGAAGGTAGAGACAGACCACTCTCTGGTCGTGTTGTACAATCTTCTCGCATCAACCTCTGACCTTGCACAGTCAATTTTAAGGAGGTGAGAGACTCTACATTTAGCCTCTGCTCTGTGCATTGCCCTTTCCTTCTTGTTTCATCAAGACCTCAGTTAACCCTGGACTTTCATTCTCAAGTCTCCTACAGGGGAAGTCACAGGGTTCCAAATCCACTTGCTTGGTACCCAGGAATCCAGGAAGCAGCTATGGGCTGAGTATCTGCATTTTTCAGTAAAGTTCTCAGAGCAGGAGAGCCTTAAGCAGAGTTGAGGAAGTGTTCATTTGCAGCTAAAAGAAGGATCTAGATATGTGTTAACTTCTACCTCAGTCTATTCTTAACCACAAAGGCAGTTGGAGATAATCCTAATACTAGAGTTCACAAAACTAAAGATAAACAATAACTCTTAGGATGACCTTGATTTGATTTTCTCAGCTATGGTATAGCTAGAGAAGTTCTATGTACATCCACACTATTTCTCGATCTTTCTCTTGTGGAACATAAAGGTTATACCCTGAGTACACAGGGTATGGTATTAGTTCTGTCCTTAAAAAAATCAAGCTTGTATTTAGACAAAGGCACAGAAGTCCCTCTGAATTTCAAGCCTCCAGTCCATGAGACCTTGTGGCCCACTCATTTCTCTTTTATACCCTTGGATTTAATTTAATTCCTTTCTCTAAGACTGCATTAAAACAAAACAAAACAAAAACTGTTCTACTGATTGTATGTGACATATCTCTTCCCTCCTGCTGAAGCTTGTATTTTAAATTATTATCTACAAGTATAATTGATTGTTAGTTTACATTTGGCCAGAGTGTAAGTGTTTTATATAAGTGCTAAGATGAAAATAAGATCTGAAGTAAGTAGGATGAAGCTTCTCCTCTACATGAAAGTAACCATTTCACATCTGAATATTGCTTTTCACTCTGTGTACCATATTTAATGAACTTTATAAATGAGCTAAGCTCAGAGGGGATTGGTAAGGATGGAACAAAAACATACTACTATTTATATTTGTATAGTCAAGGAACAAGATCCCAGAAAAGAAAATAAACAGAACATGAGGACAGGATTGGTCATTCTTTATAAGCAGGGCCTCCTTTTTTTGGCATCAGTATTTCAAAAACTGGAATATATATTTATTCTGATGGATTAAAATTAAATTGTAAAGATCAGACATATCACAAAACAAAAATAGCAAACACAAGCTGACTTCATGGGGTCCTTGTATCCAGAAGGGCTAAAGAAAACTTGGAGAAGCATCTAAGATATTACTGAGTAAAAATCAGTAAACTATGGAATTTGGGGCAAATTTGGCCTGCTACCACTTTTTTTTGAGACTCAGACTCACCTTTTCATTTATATGTTTTCTATGGCTATTGTTTTTTTTTTTTTTGCCATACTGGGAATGGAACCCAGGAGCATTCTCCCTCTGACCTCACCCCTAGCCCTAGTTTTTATTCTTTTATATTGAAACCGGGTCTCACTGAGTTGCCAAGGACCTCACTAAGTAGCTGAGGCTCTCCACGAACTGTGATCCTCTGGTCTCAGCCTCCTGAATGCTGGGATTACAAGCGTGAGCCACCAGGACCGGCTTTCTATTGCTATTTTATCTCTTCAAAGCAAAGTTGAGTAGATACAACAGAGACTATATGATGAAAACAGCCTAAATTATTTAATATTTTGTCCTTTGTTAACCTCAAATAAGCAAAATGATACTGTTAGAGGATATCCCTTCTGGCTTTTTCTTGTTGATTTATTTTCTTTTTCTTTTTTTTTTTTTTTTGAGGGTCTAGGGATGGAATCCAGGGGCATTCGACCTCCAAGCCACACCCCTGCCCTATTTTATTTTTAATTTTGAAACAGGGTCTCACTGAGTTGCAGAGGGCCTCACTAAGTAGCTGAGGCTGTCCACGAACCACGATCCCCCGGTGTCAGCCTCCCGAATGCTGGGATTACAAGCGTGTGCCACCATGTCCGGGTTTCTTATTGATTTTTTTAAAGCAAAAACTTTTCATTTGGAAGCAATGGAAAGAAAATGATTAAATTTCTAAAAAATATTTTGTTGAAACACACCCTTGTAAATAAGTACTCAGGGGAATTATAGCTTGATGGAGAATTTATGGATTAATCCATTAACATAATTGTGAGTGGGAGGCATTAATATTGTGATTTTAACAGTTCATAATAGCTATTGCAAAATTGTTTTAACAACTATCCACAAAATATTACTACCTATTTCTTTTTGAAATACATAGAAGAGTTTTAGATTTTTATCTTTGTAATATATGCATACAAAGCAAATTGGCAGAGGAAGCAAGTCACTGAACAAATGCAATTTTAAGAAATAGATGATAAATCTCTATATATAATAAAGCATGCTTCAACTTTTATAGAATCTTATTCATAGTCTCAGAGTGTTTGCAAGGTTCAGGCATGTTTTTACTGTACCTAAAGTCAAGTCAGTCTTTTAATTGCAAATATTATGTTCATTTCCATATGCTCATAACTTCAAGTACAGGGAATCACAGATATTTTTCAAGATTTATTGGAGTGTTATTTCCTGTAGGCATTCATTTGGTTAGTTTTTATGTGATGAATGCATTTATAATTGGGATTATTTACAGAGGCATCTGGGTCCTGGTTAGAGATGGAAGAGAAGGACAGAGAGGCTCGGATTCCGTGGATGGTAAATTTGATTTAAGGTTTTCTGGAGTGGAGGAACGAGGAGATTCATGTTATGCCATTTCTACTAGAAGGTTAGCATGACTTAGGTAGCTTTTATGGGTGCTTCCAACTCTTACTGTCTATAATCCCATATCACAACAAAATTTATCATTACAACACTCTTGGATGTATTTTAAAGAGAAAAAGAGGAGAAGATGAAAAGACAAGAAACACTAGCAAAGACTAAAAATTGTTTATTTTTTTTTTTAGTTGAGTTAGAATAAAAAAGTAATCATGCTTGTAATCCCCGCATTTGGGAGGCTGATACAGGAGTATCGCGCAGGTTCGAAGCCAGCCTCAGCAACTTAGTGAGACCCTGTTTCCAAAATAAAATATAAAATAGGTCTGGGAGTATAGCCCTGATGTAGAAAGCCTATGGGCTCCACCCTCAGTACCACACAAAACAAAGAAATTAAAATTTTCCCCCACATGCTGGTTATGTGTTCTTGTGAGTATGACCAAGGAATAAAATGAGAATTTAAAAAGGGAATAATATATACATTAATAGATACACCTTGCTTTTGGTGTTCATAATTAGGACATCTTCCACCTAATACTTCTATTAGAACAAATTATTTGTTAAAAAACTACTGTCCAGCTGGAGAGCTATATTATCTAAAGTCATTTAATAATTGAGACTTAAAGTAAAATATAAAATAACAATAATAGAAAGTTGTACCTGTGTCTAAGTGTTGCAGTGTTGGACCTATGCCCTCTCCAAAGACCTCTGCAAGGTCTCTGGACTGATTTTCAAGTGTTTGATCCATCTTGAATTTACTCTTGTGCAGGATGAGAAAGTAAGGTTTGTTTCCACTTTTCTGTATATGGTTAACCAGTTTTGCCAACACCATTGTTGAAGATGCTATCTTTTTTTCCAGTGTATGTTTTTGGCGTCTTTGTCAAAAATCTATTGGCTGTAAGTGCACAGATTTGTTTCTGAGTCTTATTCTGCGTCATTGGTCTGTGTACCTGTTTTGTGTCAATATCATGCTGTTTTTATTACCATGGCTTTGTAGAATAGTTTGAAGTCAGGTATTGTGATGCCTCCTACATGGTTATTGTTGTTGAGAACTAATTTGGCTATTCTGAATCTTTTGTTCCAAATGAAATTAAGGACTGACTTTTTTATTCTATGAGGAATGACTATGGTAATTTCATGGGTAATGCATTAAATCTTCAGATTCATTTTGGAAAAATGATCATTTCGATGGTATTTATTCTGCCTATACAATAACATAAAAGATCTTTCCATCTCCTGATATCTTCTCCTATTCCTTTTTTCAATGTTTTATAATTTTCTTTACAAAGATCTTTTACCTCTTTGGCTAGGCATATTACTAAATATTTTATTTTTTGTTAGATATCCTTAGTGGAAGTATTCTCTGAATTTCTTTTTAATTGGATTTATGGTTGGCACACAGGAAAGATTCTAATTTTTTAAGATTTATTTTGTATCCAGACACTTTATGAGTTTGTTGAGCAGTTTTATAAGCTTTTTGGTTGAGTTCATTGGATCTTCTTAGTATCATGCCACCTGCAAAGAGAGATAGTTTTAGTTCTTTTTTACTTGTTTGTACTTCTTTGATTTCTTTCTCTTGCCTTGTTGCTGTGGCTAGAGTCTCCAGTACTATATTGAAAAGAAGTAGAGATAATGGACATCCTTGTCTTGTTCCTGTTTTTAGGGGTAATTCTTGCAGTTTAATATGATGTTGGTTGTGAGTCTATAGTATATTGCCTTTATGATGTTGAGGTATGTTTCTTCTCTTTGATTTTCTGCAATGCTTTTAGAATAAGTGGGTGTTGAATTTTATCAAATCCTTTTTAAGAATTATTGAAATGATCATGTGTTTTTTTGTCTTTGGTTCTGTTTATGTGATGAAGACCCCAAAGCACAAGAAATTAAAAGAGTATCAATTCCACAAGATTGTCTGAAACTGAAGAGCTTTTGTACATCAAAGGAAACTATCAAGAATCTCAACAGAGAGCTTAAAGGATTGGAGAAATTTGTGCCAATTACTCCTCCATTACAAGACTAATATCTAAACTATACGGAGAACTCAAGAAACTCACTGCTAAGAAAACAAATAACCCAATAAAAATGAGCAAATGAACTAAATAAACACTTCACAAAAGAAGAAATTCAATGACCAATAAATGTATGAAAAAATGCTCAACATTATTAGCAATCAAAGAGATACAAATCAAATCTACCCTGAGATTTCACCTAACTTCAACTAGAATGGCAATCATTCAAAACACAAAGAACAACAAATGTTGGTGAAGATGTGGAGAAGTGGGGACATTGTTGGTGAGATTGCAAATTAGTGCAACAACTTTGGAAAACAGTGTAGAAGATCTTCCAATGAACAGGAACCACCATATGATATAGCAATACCACTTGTATCTACTCAAAAGAATGAAAACTAAAGTATCAAACTAATGCATGCATATCTATGTTCATAGCTGCATAATTCACATTGCCAAACTATGTAACCAGCCAAGATGTCCATCAACAGATGAATGGATTACAAACCTATGGGATATGTGCACAACAGAATTTTACTCAGCCATAAAAAATTATATATTTGTGGGGAAATGGACAGAACTGAAGAACATTATGCTAAGTGAAATAAGTCGGTCACAAAAAGAAAAAAAAGTCAGATGCTTTCTCTAATATGAGGAAATTAGGGGGAAAACGGGTCATTGAAAGGAACTCTAGATGAGGAAGGAGAAACCATAGATGAGAAAATACGGTAACATGACTAAGGGATATGTGGGAAGAGAAATTTCCTAAGGTACATGGAATTCATTCATAACCATATCAAAGTCAATCACTAAGCCAAACATGAGAAGGAGGCAGCGGGAGGGAAGGTAGTGGGAATTGGGGAAGGGCTAAATAAGTGTTGTGTGCATGTATGCCTCTAACTTCTTGTACCCCATTAAGATGTATGACTACAATGCACCAATAAAAATTAAAAAATAAAATAACAGTAACAATAATAAAAATAATTTTGTTTATGTCTAAGGCTTCAATAGGCTGGGCAGTTTTCATTTTGTGTTCTTAATTGGTAGATAGCTCACAGATATGTATTACAAATGTCTTATAGGAGAAATAGGGGATGGCTGGGAAAAGACAAGTGGAAAAGAGAAAAAGAAGGGAGCCTGTGGAAGCTGGAACTATTAGTTCTGGTTTGTGTACATTTAGGAGGAATTATAATTAAGACAGGAAGTTATTTAACCTTGGCAGAAAAGTAAGCATTTTCAAGTACCTTTGTTCAAGTGTCTTTGATAAGACAGAGATCTACTTTCATGGTTGTGCAATTTTTAATCCTGAGGACATCTAGCTTTACAACATGGGCTGGCTGTTGTCTAAATTGAAAGGCAGTAGAAAGTCACAAATATAGGAAGTGTCTTGAATTCTTTCCTGTTCTGTGATGTAACCATAATGCTTTGTTTACCTGTTTCTATACAGCAAACAACCCAACATATAGTGTCTTAAAACAACAGTAATTTGGTACTACTTATGATACTACAAGTTGCCTGGGCAGTTCTTTTCCACCATAAGTTATTGGCTAAGTTACTCTGATGGTTCATTTTACTGGAAATTGGTAGGTGTGGGACACTAAAAATGATCTCATTTGCAAGTCTGGGTTCTTGGTTCTGGCCATTGGCTGTTAAGACTTCACTAATCGGCGCGGCGCACGCCAACCAGGGCCCAGGTCGCTGGACTCTGGGCCCTGGGCCGAACTGCGCGTGGCATGCCAGACCCCTGGAGAAACCGGGCCCAGTAAGACACTGGGTTCTGGGCAGGGGTTGCGTGCGGGGCACTCCAGCCGGGACCTGGTTCGCGGGACAATGTGTCCCGGGCCGAAATGCGCATAACATGCCAGACCTCTGGAGAAACTGGGCTCAGTACCCTGGGTTCCGGGCAGGGGTCACGTGGAGCACACCAGCTGGGGCCCAGGGTCATGGGACCCTGGGCCCCAGGCGGAGTAGGGCCGATCACTCTGGACTCATGGGGAAACTGACAGGGTTACAGTGCTACTGAGTGCCTGATCCCACTACCTCCTCAAACCACATATACTGTCTTCTCTTATTAAAAAAAAAAAAAAATCAGAAAAAGAAAAAGAAAAAGAAAAATATTGAAGAGGAGGTAAGAAAGCCATTATGGATACCAGGACACTGGAGATGCAGACAAAACTTATCTAAATGCACTGGAACTTATGGAAAAATTCCCCGTGAAAGAGGACTGCTATTTCTCTATATTGTTAAGAATCTCGAACATCACCTGTAAGGAGAGAGTTTAGCGGAGACCAAGGAGAAAGGCGGTGTTGAAAGAGTTCTCCGCAATGGTGGTGGAGACTTGTATTTAGGAGAAGCAGAAACCAGATCCTACCAACTTTATTTTTTTTGGAGAAATTACACCAAATGTCGAATGCTACCATCATGCATGCTTAGGAACACTGGACAACATTCAGAGTGGAAAAAGAGCCTGGGAAGGATTTGAAACGGTAGAGGCAGTGGCAATGACAGTGGCCAGTACTCAGGGAAGGCAGAGATCTGATACATTACACCTGGAACCTTTGAAATAATAACCATAGAGACAGTGATCAGAACCTTCTGAGGGGTTAGGCAGGTGCCAGGGCCAGTGGCCGACATCAGAGCTTGATGTGAGGCAAGGCCACTACTGAGGCCTCCGTGGCCGGGATTGGAGCCTGCCGAGGGGTTAGACCGATGCTGGGGCCAGCGAGGCCAGCATAGAAGCCTGCCGTGAGGCAAGGCCGGTACTGGGGCCTCCTAGGCCGGAATCGGAGCCAGCCTTGAGGCAAGGCCAGTACTGGGGCCTCCAAGGCCAGGATAAGAGCCTGCTGAGGGGTTAGGCTGGTGCTGGGGCCAGCGAGGCCGGCATTGGAGCCTGCCATGAGGCAAGGCCAGTACTAGGGCCTCCGAGGCCAGGATCAGAGCCTGCCGAGGGGTTAGGCCAGTGCCGGGGCCAGCGAGGCCGGCATAGTAGCCTACCATGAGGCAAGGCCGGTTCTGGAGCCTCTGAGGCCAGGATAAGAGCCTGCTAAGGGGATAGGCTGGTGCTGGGGCCAGCGAGGCCAGCATCGGAGCCTGCCTTGAGGCAAGGCCGGTGCTGGGGCCCCCGAGGACGGGACTGGAACCTGCTGAGGGGTTAGGCCAGCTGGGGCCAGTGCGGCCAGCATCGGAGCCTGCCCTGAGGCAAGGCCGGTACTGGGGCCTCCAAGGCCGGGATAAGAGCCTGCTGAGGGGTTAGGCCGGTGCTGGGGCCAGCGAGGCCAGCATTGGAACCTGCCATGAGGCAAGGCCTGTACTGGGGCCTCCGAGGCCAGGATCAGAGCCTGCTGAGGAATTAGGCCGGTGCTGGGGCCAGCGAGGCCGGCATCGGAGCCTACCGTGAGGCATGGCCGGTTCTGGGGCCTCCGAGGCCAGGATAAGAGCCTGCCGAGGGGTTAGGCCGGTGCTGGGGCCAGCGAGGCTGGCATCAGAGCCTGCCGTGAGGCAAGGCCGGTGCTGGGGCCCCCGAGGACGACTGGAGCCTGCTGAGGGGTTAGGGCGGTGTTGGGGCCAGCGAGGCCGGCATCGGAGCCTGCCATGAGGCAAGGCCGGTACTAGGGCCTCCGAGGCCTGGATCAGAGCCTGCCGAGGGGTTAGGCTGGTGCTAGGGCCAGCGAGGCCGGCATTGGAGCCTGCCATGAGGCAAGGCCGGTACTGGGGCCTCCGAGGCCGGGTTCAGAGCCTGCTGAGGGGTTAGGCTGGTGTTGGGGCCAGCGAGGCTGGCACTGGAGCCTGCCGTGAAGCAAGGTCGGTGCTGGGGCCTCCGAGGCTGTGATTGGAGCATGCCTTGAGGCAAGGCCGGTACTGGGGCCTCCGAGGCCGGGATAAGAGCCTGCCGAGGGGTTAGGCTGGTGCTTGGGCCAGCAAGGCCGGCATCGGAGCCTGCCTTGAGGCAAGGCCGGTACTGGGTCCTCCAAGCAAGGATAAGAGCCTGCTGAGGGGTTAGGCCGGTGCTGGGGCCAGCGAGGCCGGCATTGGAGCCTGCCATGAGGCAAGGCCGGTACTGGGGCCTCCAAGGCCAGGATCAGAGCCTGCCGAGGGGTTAGGCCGGTGCTGGGGCCAGCGAGGCTGGCACTGGAGCCTGCCGTGAAGCAAGGTCGGTGCTGGGGCCTCCGAGGCTGTGATTGGAGCCTGCCGTGAGGCAAGGCCTGTGCTGGGGTCCCCGAGGACGGGACCGGAGCCTGCTGAGGGGTTAGGCCAGTGCTGGGGCCAGCGAGGCCGGCATCGGAGCCTGCCATGAGGCAAGGCCGGTACTGGGGCCTCCGAGGCCAGGATAAGAGCCTGCAGAGGGGTTAGGCTGGTGATGGGGCCAGCGAGGCCGGCATTGGAGCCTGCCATGAGGCAAGGCCAGTACTGGGGCCTCCGAGGCCGGGATCAGAGCCTGCCGAGGGGTTAGGCTGGTGCTGGGGCCAGCGAGGTTGTCACCTGAGTCTGCTGTGAGGCAAGGCCGGTACTGGGGCCTCCTAGGCCGGGATCGGAGCCTGCCTTGAGGCAAGGCCGGTACTGGGGGCTCCGAGGCCAGGATAAGAGCCTGCCAAGGGGTTAGGCCGGTGCTGGGGCCAGTGAGGCCGGCATTGGAGCCTGCCATGAGGCAAGGCCGGTGTTGGGGCCCCCGAGGACGGGACTGGAGCCTGCAGAGGGGTTAGGGCGGTGTTGGGGCCAGCGAGGACGGGATTGGAATCCTGCCAAGGGGTTAGTCCGGTGTAGGGGCCAATGCCCAGCATCGGAGCCTGCCGTGAGGCAAGGCCACTCCTGCGGCCTCCAAGGCCGGGACCGAAGCCAGCTTAGGGGTTAGACCAGTGCAGGGGCCAGCGAGACCAGAACTGGGGCCTCCCATGAGGCAAGGCCGCTGCATGAGGCAGCGATGTCTGGATCAGTCCACTGAGTAACCAGGCCACTACTGGGCCATCAAGAGTGGAATTGGTACTTGCAACGCAGCATGCACAGAGAAATATCGCAGAAAATATAAATCAGATGCTTCTCTTAATTAGTAATAACTAGGAGGAAAGGGGCAACAGGAAGAGGTTGAGCTATAGAAAGGGCCCTACAGTGAAGCAACTAATGTGACCAATCAGAGGGTATGTAATACTGGAGGACGGAGCCTCTCTAAAAGCAGGAGGTACATAAACAAATGTATCAAAGTAAATCACCAAAGAAGTGTGGGATGGAGGGAGGTGGAGGGAACGGGATGGGGGCTGGAGGAGGGCTAATTGGATGATGTGTGCTTGTATATCCTCTCATGTCTTGTACTCCAATGTGATTGATATATGACTACAATGCACCAATTTTAAAAATAAATAAATTAATTAAAGAAAAAAAAAGACTTCACTAATCTCTATGTGGCCTCTTTCTACCTACACAGTTTCTATTAAGTAGACTATATTTCTTTTACAAGAAAGCAAAAATTGATGCTAATCAGAAAATTGTTAATGACTTCATAATTTATTAAAAAATCAGAAATAATATTTCTGCTATATGTTATTATTATATAAGGCCAAGATAAAGAACTCAGTTGCTTGATCGGTAAGGTACAAGTACCTATAATTCTGGTAAACTCCATATATGCCTTTAGAGGTAATCTATACCATGAGTAATAGAGGTGTTCATGAAGTGTCAAATTAAAATCATGAAATAATCTACCTATTTTAATGGAGTGGGTGAAAGAGGAGTAGAAATATAGATAGAATATAAAAGTCAAAAGTTGGTTTTGTGGTTAAATAATAATGGTTTAAAAGGAAAAACACTTGTCAATAGTCATAAAATTTTGAAAAATGCAAGTAGGAACTTATTCAGACAACTTGCTTCCCTGCAGGATTTCTCAGAACATTTCCTAGTCTGGGGTGCATTTTCAGTATATAATATATGATACATCATTCCCAATGGATTTCATGAGGGGCCTCTTTTTCCATGGAACACTAAAAGAGTAAAACATTATGAAATACATTTGAGAAACTACCTAAGCAACATGATATAGTGTTAGATAAATGATAGATATGATGTGTCCCTGAAAATTTTAGGGAATATGAAAAGTAAAGGAAAAGCTGACACAGCATAAAAGCATCTGCTGAGAAGCCCAGTGTTTGAAATCAGGACACCTGATTATTATTTCCATACTTGTCAGTACAAGTGATATCATCTCTCTGGGCCTCAGATATGTAGAGTGGAAATACTAATACCTATGCTGTTATACAAAATGTTTCAAGGGTTTAATTACAATATGAAGTTATTTCTAAGTTTACTGTTTTTATTATTGTTCTGTCAATCCTATGATCTGCATTTGCTTACCAAACAAGGTTCCAAGAAATATATAAGGATAAACTTGGTACAATGTAAATATTCATGCATAAATTACTTCATTTGATTTTTGTTAATAGCTATTAAAACAGATTCTACCTTTGGACCTTCTGGTGCCAGCGTTAACAGAAGATTTTAACTGTATGGATTTGGAGCAAGATAATTAGATCTCCTATTGGCCATTTCTTTTATCTCTTGGTTTTGAAATAGGCTGATCCCTTTATCTTCATTCTTGCCAACACATTCTACAAAAGAGAAAGAGGGGAAGAAGAGATTATATGCACCTCTGATTGTAATGATCATGAGATATATTTGAAAAGTACAAACTTTAAGAGCTATGAATTAAAAAGATGACAATCACACCATGTCACAGTGATTTTTTTTCATATTCTTACCAGGAAATATGGACATTCTCTCTCTCTCTCTCTCTCTCTCTCTCTCTCTCTCTCTCTCTCTCTCTCTCTCTCTCACACACACACACACACACACACCTCTTAATTTTGAAAGATAGGTTCATCCTGTTCTTCTCTTTAAGAGTGAGTTTATTTAATGTTCTGAATCAAGCTGCAAGACTTTCAATAATTCTGTTATTTTATAGTGTCAATTTTCAGTTACTTAGCAATCCTTTTTGTTGTGAAATGTAGAATTTAACTTGTTTTAAAGTTAGAATCAGGTCACAAGGGACATCAAATCTAGGACTGGCTTAGAATATTTTGAAGGGTTTGCTGATATGAACACTGCTTCACAGGAGTTCTGCAATGTGGTAGAATAAACAACCCATAAAATAATATATTTGGGAAATCTTACACTCTTCTTAAAGAGCTGAAATATATTTCATCATCTTTATCTGACAAGTTCTAGAGCAAGAAACATTTATCTTACTTTAATGTGGAGTTTTCAAGTATATTTGGAAGTAGAATTTTTAAATTAATATTTACCATTATCTAGGAGTAGGAGCAGAGGGCTATTGGGAAACCTTCTCTGCAGTGTCTCGAAATTCTTCAGTTAATCAACTCTATAATTGCAAATTGGCAGAGTGTCTTCATGAATTTGTTTTACTTATGTTTAATATTTTCTGCACATTTTACAACCAGAAAAAAAATCCCTAGACTACTTGAATCTAGTAATTGAGATACAAAATTATAATTATCTGTGTTGTAGTTTCAAAGTTTTTCATCATCAAAGTACTGGTTTTATTATTTTTCTTTCAACCCCATATCTGAATTTGCTTACCAAAACTGTGTTCTAATAGTTCATTTGTATTCTTATGATTATTAATTAGAGACAAGCCCTTCACAATGACTACCTTACAAATATGTGATCTAACCATTACTTGACATTTCAACCAAAGAAAGAAAAGAAATTTGTTACTGTATTTTAGCTATGTAGATTTCTTATTTTCTACTTTACTTTATTTTTATATTTTATACAGTATAGTCTCATATTATAATGATAGTGACATGCATGCACACAGCACTGATTTCTTTTAAAAATAGAAAGTAGCTTAGAAACCGCCATTTCTGCTCTTGAAGAATTATAGCATCTACAGTAGTGGTTCTCAACCTCCTATATTATAACACCATCAAGATTTTTGACAAAGAAATTATCAGTGCCCGAACTTCACCCCAAAACATGTCCATCTGAGTCTGTGAGACAAAACTAGAGTCTAGCAGTTTTTAACACCTTTTAGATTAGTCTCAGTTCAATTAGGCTTCTAATTCCTGCTAGCTTGAGTTTGATTAAGTCATACATATGAGATATAGAGTTTGTTTGTTTGTTTGTTTGTATGCTGGGAATTTAAAACCAGGGAAATTTTATCTCTGAGCTACACTCCCAGGCCTGTTTTATATTTTATTTTTAAACAGGGTCTCACTAAATTGCTAAGGCTGGCTGATAGCCTGTGATCCTCCTATCGCCGACTCCCAAGCATGCACCACAAGCCTGACTAGATGTAGAGTTTTATAGAATTAGAATTACATATTTGAGACAGATAGTGAGGGCATTGTCTAATATTGAGACAGCTCATTCAGGGTCATTTTTCCTTTTGAAAAGATGAATCCTTGGTTTTATTTCCTCTTTTCTGTTGTTGTAATAAAGTCTTTCAAAAGCAATTATGTAGGATGTCAGTGAAGAGTAGAATTTGAGATTTGGATAAGAATCCAGAAATAAATTTCTCTTAGATACATTATGTTAGTCATCTAATTTGATTATACCTCTCTAATCTCTGGTTTATTCATCTTCATTCCAAAAAGATTCCTATTATGTAAGATTATATATGAATTAAACAATGAAATACTAGTCAAAATAGCACAGTTCTTGCTGCAAAATGAATTTTCAATAAACAGTAGTTAATTCTGGATCATTGATTCCAAAATCTACTTTTTGGGGGGAGGGTGAATATCACTGATATGTTTTAAAATTACCCAAGGAGTAAAATAAATGAAAAACTCACTTTTAATTAGAACCTGTAATTATGTTTAATTAGAACCTGGCATTATATTTTGATAAGCATGTAGTTTATTTGTCTTCCTTACAAAATGTTATTGAAAAAGTGCCATAACAAATATTTTTTTAAAAATTACTTAGATAAATATATCTCTGTACTTTATTTCTTTGGAAATATTTGCAGTATGTAGTCTGAACAATATTTGCACTAATGGGCCACCCCATAATCCTGGATTGGTAGAACGATTTCAATGATCTTCCTTTTCACATTTAATACATACATATATACATTTGTGTGTGTGTGTGCCTGACAATCGGGTTGGAACCAAGAGGCCTTTATTTTTTCTTTGCAAACAGGGTCTCTGTAAATTACTGGGAACCTCAGTAAGTTGCTGAGGCTGACTGAACTTTCAATCCTTCTGTTTCAGCCCCTCAAGAACTGGGATTACAAGTGTGCACCATCACATCTGGCTTTGCATTTAATACATATTTGAAGAAGGGAGCAAGTTAGGCTGAATATGTATATAATATAGGAAAGGTATTGATTGATACACACAGATCTAAAATTTCTCTATTCAGTTCATCTTTGTATAAATTTTCCTTTTTTAGTAAATGAAAAATTGTTTAATTTTCTGGCATTAAATCTCTTATTTTTTCTTATGTTATTTTATTGTTTCAAGGTTAGAAAAGTCTTGTCCTGACATAAAATGAATGAAATTATGATATTTGCAGTAATACTAATGGAACTTGAGAACATTATATTAAGTGAAATAAGATAGATGCAGAAAGTCAAAGGTTTAATAATTTCTTTTACATGTGAAACTAAAGAGAAAAGAGAAAAAAGGGGGAATATTATGAAAATAGAAGGGCAACCGGCATAATAGAGGAAGGGGACCAAGGGTAGGGAAGAGGGGAGGAAATGGGGAAGTATTGGAAATAAAATAGACCAAATTATGTTATATAAATATATGAATATATATCAATGAATCCTGCTAATATTTAGTATTTATAATGCATCATTAAAACACCAGAAAGAAAAGGCTTGCCCCTTCATGATTAATTAGTTATCTATACTTGCCTTTTAGTTTAAAATTATCTTTTAAAATTTTATATTTATTAATATAATCTAGTTAGAATAGACTTTAGTATATATTTTGATATAAAGAACTACAATGATTTTTTGTGTGTGGTACTGGGGTTCCTGGAAGCCCTTCTACCTCTGGGCTACACTCCCAGACCTTTTTTATACTTTTTATTTGGAAACAGGCATGGCTGACTTCGAACCTGCGCGATCCTCCTGTCTCTTCCTCCCAAGTGTGGGGATTACAAGTGTGCGCCACCACGCCCGGCCTACAAAGATTTTTTTTTTTTTTTTTTTTGTAGTGGTACTGGGGTTCCTGGAAGCCCTTCTACCTCCGGGCTACACTCCCAGACCTATTTTTACATTTTTATTTGGAAACAGGGTCTCCTAAACCAGCGCGCGCAGCTGGCTTCAAATCTGCGCGATCCTCCTGTCTCTGCCTCCCAAGTGCATGTGTACTAGGAATTTTTTAGCATATAGAAATATTTTTGTATCATTTATATGATGTATATGCTATCCTATCACTGCATTTTAATTAATGAACAAGGCATAAAAACTCAGCATGGCACTCAAGGGTCTTCAATACCCAGATCTAATACCTTGATCCAGGCCCCTGCCAACCATTCCTCCAGTGACTTCTGACTACTGAGAAGCGAACAACTGGTGTATTTTCACTCGTCAATGATTCCCCCTCAATTGGAAAATTTATGAAGAAGAAGAAAAAAAAAACATTTTTTCTTTTACTTTTCCTGTGTGCCTGCCCATATGAACAACTATTACCGTATCTGTATAGCCTCACAAAAATTTTGATGGAACTTATTTTCTCTCTAGAAAGATTTGTCTTAAGCTAAAGCCTCTGTCCTTATATTAATACAGTTTAGATTTGTATTTCAGCATTAAGCTGTCTTCTTGGCAGCATGGGCTTCTCTAATCAGCTGCACTTCAACACATACCCAGGTACATTTCTACCCATCAGTTATTTATTATGTCTTATATGATAGCTGTTAACATTTTTTGCCCACCCACTTATAATCTTATGAGCTCTTTTAAGAGTCATGTAAAATTTATATTTGAACATCTAATAGTCATCAACCAGCCCAGAAACATAATAGACCCAGAAATAATGCACTTTTGCGTGGAAAGATGAATGGATACAATTTAATCACTCATTATTGTCTGTTTTCTTATTTTTCTTTTTATTTTAGTTATAGTACACTTTTAAAAATAAAATTGTATGCTAGAGTATGTCTTGCTCAAAATGGTTTAGATTCGTCTATTTTAATTGAAGACATAACATTACAGTTGTGTGAAAGATAAAACACCTCTTCAAGAAACAAATTCTGTTGCTTTTAATATATATATCGGAAAGTTTTCCTAGGAGTTGTCTCCAAGCCATAAAAATATTGACTGATGCAGTGAAGAGAAAACAAAATCAATTTCCTTCCAAAAATTTCTGACTGATTGAGATAGAACTTTAGCTAATATACCTCAAGATCGTTGAATGGAGTGTCATGGCTGCTATACTTCTTTTGAGCTAAACTCCAAATTTCACAATCAGCTATATGCAAATATTAAAGTTGAGTTTATGAGAAAAATGAAAAAATCTGAAGTCCTTGCGTTCCATTCAGATTAAAAAATGTTCTATGACAGTATTGCTCAATACTTGAATTGCACTGCTAATTGCCTCATTTCAATATTTTTGGTGAGTCAACAAATAAAATAGAAGTAGCTTGTCCACATTTAATTCTGTCAGCCCTATGGCAAGAAAAATTTCCTGAATAAATAGTAATGAAGTTAAAAAGAAACCTCATTGCCAGCAAACCAATTTTAGCACGTTCAAAATTCTAAAATTAGAAAAAGAAAACAAAAATGGATTTTATTCACATAAAGCCTCTAACATCAGGAATTTAACCTGGATTATATCTTGGATACTCATAGGCTAGATATTTCAGAGTGAACTATTCCCATCTTTTACTGTGAATATGTAAAATGTGCTGAAAGAAAGCATACTGAGAATTGATTCGGTATTAATACAATTGAAAGTATTTGGTGTCATGGTCATTTGGCCCAGTGACTTTCGTTAGAAGCCAGGAGTGATGGTAATTCCCGAGACTAAAAGGCAGAGACAGGAGGATCATGCTGGTTCGAAATTAGCCTCTCTGGCTGAAGAGACCCTATTTCCGGAAAAAAAAAAAAAAAAAAAAAAAATATATATATATATATATATATATATATATGTGTGTGTGTGTGTGTGTGTGTGTGTGTGTGTGTGTGTGTGTGTGTGTGTGTTGCCTGGAGGTAGAAGGGTTTCCAGGAACCCCAGTACCATCAATAAAAAAAAAGAAACATAGAATCCATTTTCCTGCAGAACCACACCATGTCTAGCACATATGTGGAGCTGCTGCTTTAAAGGAAGGGTGGTAATTGTATACCTGCCTCATCCATCCTGTTTCTCAAATCCCATCCTAGAACCTTATTGTATGCATTCAGCTTGTCATGATGGCAGCCATCTTGATTCATCACCTCCATAATTTTATCTGTGTAACCCTTGTTGAGTTTCTCTGAATAAATAAAATCAGTGTAGTGTCTTGAACTGTACAACCAGACCTCAGCACCAGGAACGTGCCCAAGTCTCTGCTACTAGCTTGTGATAAACAAAGTACATTCTGGTTGAATTAAGTCCTGACCAACATAAATGCTCCTCTTTCTGACCCATATTTCAGGGATCCATTAGTGTTAGCACCACCCAGAATCACAGTATTACCAGTAAATTCTTTAATAAAGTACATTCTGTGAAGTCCTGTAGCTTTTGCATCTTTTCTGTAGGCTCCTGGCACCTGGAGATCAGATCTCAGATTGTGCAACCAGGTCATTCTGGAACATGGCTCAAATGCACAGAGTATAGTCTAAAACTACAAATTAAGCCCCATCACTGCTTTCTAAAGTTTTGAAAATGGAGCCTGAGAGAAGTTAATGGACCAGACCCAAATTAGAGACCTACTTATATAACAGCCAAGTTAAATTTGTGCAGTTTCGTTTCTAATTTAAGACCTTTAAAAATGAAAATTAAAGTATCATTTCCGGTGGAAAGAAAGTGAAAGCCTCGGAATTATGCAACTATTCAGCCACTGAAGAATTTTAGGAAAGGGAGAGAGGTCACATTTGTCCTGACCTTCTAATTCTCAGTTTGGAAAACTTCCCTTAGCATGAAGACTTAAGATAGCTTCTTTCTTCATTCCTTAACACAAAACACAGAATAATTTAATATATTCTAAGTCATTTGCTAAAAGGTCAAGGGGGATGAATGTAGTCTTATTTTAAAAACCACATGAATAAAGGAAAGCCATTGCTAGTTTGAGTGTAAATTATGTGTGTGTGGGTGCGTGTGTGTGTGTAGTATATTTGGTTCACTAAGTTATTTTATGAAGGAAGGGCTGCAATTCTTCCTTTCATTGGCTACTAAGAACTATACAATATTTTCTATTTCTGTACATATGTGCAAATGCACCAAAATATTTTTTGGATTTTTTTACTCATAATTTTGCTTTTATTTTTGTATTTGACAATAGAGTATAATTCTAAATTACCAATGCATTGTGACCATACATTGTGATAGAAGCATACATACACACAGCACTCTTTGAATCCTTCCCCATTTCCCACCATCCTCTGCCCTCTTTCCCATCTTCCCCTACAAGATGTTGTGATTGTCACTGATAAATTTGTGTATGTATATCAAGTCCATTGAAGTGTTTCACACTTCAAGTCTTCCTCCCACCTCCTGCCTCCCTCAGGTACCTTCCCTCACTCCACTTAGGTTTTACTTCCTCTATCTGAATAAAATATTTGTATATACTTTGATCTCACTTTTCACCTGAGTTCTGGGCACCCAGTGTTTCAAAATCTACAGGACTCTCTGTTGTAGAACTCATACTTTACTAGCTGAACAAGAAGTGATTGTTCAGCCAGGAAAAATATCCCACAACACTAATCCTAGCAACTCTATGGTGTAAAAAATGAAAATTCTTATGGAGGATGAGAAAATTAAATAAAAGCATGTGAGGACACACACACACACACACACACACACACACACACACACACACACGTGTGTTCAAATAATAAGTCAGTGTTCAATGCCAGACAAGAAATGGAGAACAGCTGGCTTAATGTCCTATATATAATAGAGTACAGACTTGTAAAATGAGGAAGGAAGAAAGAGTAGGGCGAGTAATTAGCTAAATGAGAATTGTCTAGTTCTAGTGACTATTTTTTTTTCCTTCAGATTTGAGATTAGAAAAAATTCCTCTCAAATTCCTGTGGTAAATTAGAGCATCACATTTAGCTTTTCAGATATGGGATTTCTCATCTCTGTTGATGTCTTCATAGGTATTTTGACAGAGATATGAGAACAATGGTGTCCAGTACGTCTTTCCAAAGACCATTTTAAGCCAACTGTACAACTCTTTTTGAATAAGGGATGAGGAAAAGAATGGCCTTTTCTTAGCTCCAGAGAATTTTATTTCCCTCTTATGTAAACCACTCCACGTCAGAATAAGAGTTTATATAAAATTAATGTGTTCTATATACCAAGACTAAATGACTTAATTTTGGATATATAGACATTTTCAATGATTAAATATTAGTATGTGGAAATTGAAGGGTCTCTCAGGAATGACAGAGCTCCCAACCCTCCTTTATGTTTTGTCTAAAGCAGGATTTAAAGGTTTTTAATAGACCTTAGAAGGGCTAGAAATCTTCATATATACTGCCTGGCTTGCCCTGATTTATTGGTGGATTTCCTGTGGAATTTTTATGCGACACTTGATTTTCCCTGTGGGGCTTATTAACTTCTGATTGGATAATGTAAATTTTTAGCCAAGATTAAGCACAAACAAAGGCAAAATTCATTTATTTTAATAAGGGATATTGAAGTTCTGTGATCTGGTGTTTCCTTTTGTAAATAAACTGGTCTGTTAGGGAACTCTAAAATATTTGGTGGGAATTAAGAAAAATAAATTAAATGATTTAGTGTCTGAGTTATTTATTAAAGTTTTGAAATGATGACTGGGCCACATTCCTTGCTTGAGTCTCCCCTGTCCTTTCTTCTCCCCTCTTTTTATTGGCTTAAAGAAGAAAAAATAAACTACTGGGAGGGGTACTCACTTCCTTGTGCCTTAGTTCTTTGTTCCCTCAAATACTTTGCTGTACGTGTATGGTCAACATAAACATGGCATTTTTTGCTGTCCTTTAGTAGATGCATATGCATTGTCTAGCCAGGTCTGTAACAAGAACTAGAAAAGCTCCTTGCATACTTTTCCAACAATTTAGTTTTTACCAAAAATGGTGCTGTTTTACTATAATGAAAGACTTTCAAAAGTGTAATGATGACGTGGAATTGATAGAAGAGTGTTTCCCAGAGAGAAGAGGCACTTGAGAGCTAGTATTGATGGTCACTTGGGAGCTAGTATTGATGGTGGGAGAACATCGATTGAAATAGAGTGAGGAAGAAGTCAACATCTCAGACATCCTGGCTTCGCTAGGCTGATGACCGATTTAAAAATGGGAAAAACAGGAAGGGGAGCGGGTTGTTGAATGAAAAGGTAAGAAAACCAATAAACTAATACTTAAATTCATTCTCTTTAAGATAGCTTTGGGACACCCAAGAGGTCATGCTGACATTTTGAAATATATATCTGCAGCATAGAAGACGGTATTAGGAACCAGTTTTACATTTTGGAATAGTTTGCAGAAACTTTCAATAGGAATGCTGACTATAAAGACTATAATTAACACTATAATTTGTTTTCTGATATAATCCTAGCACGTAAGTGTCTGTATCAATACGTATGTATTTTTAATAAATAATGAAATAGGAAGTGGATCAATGAGTAAATTAGAATTATTATTAAAGAAGAGTTACATTAGAATGAATAAAGACAAATATTTTCAAATGAAAAGTTTCAGAATTTACTCATTACTTATCTGTTTGCAGTTTTATATGCTCATTCATTAAGCAAGTTAAATTCTTTAGATAATATCTACTCTTTTTATTTTCTCTACTTTTCTGACAATACTGTGTCAATCAGACAGAGCACAGTGCTGTTTAACAAATCATTCCCAAAGCACCCTGTGTGCACGCACACGTGTGTGTGTGTGTGTGTGTGTGTTTCTGGGGTTTGAAACCAGTGCCGTTCCACCTCTGAGCTACATCCTCCCAAATATAATTTTTTTTTTTAATTTTGAAATGAGGTCTCACCAAGTTGCTAAAGGCCATGCTAAGTTTCTAAGGCTGGTCTTAAACATACAATCTTCTTGAATCAGCCTCCCAAGAATAGGGAGTACATGTATGTCTCATCATACCTGGTTGAAAAACTTGGTTTCTCAAAGCAACAATTTTTGTTTTCATGTGTCTTCATCATGGTAATGATTCAATCAGCTTAAACTGAATTCAGCTGTGTTTGGTTTCAGACTTCTGGTTGAGCTCAGCTTTCCTCATGTGCCTCTTGTCTTTCTGGAAATAGTAGCTAAGCTTCTCACAGCAGAAGTGAGAGGGACAAAGTTCTATCATTTAAGCAAATTTAAGTATACTTGCACCATATTATCTATAAAGATCACGTGGCTGATTCTACAAGCAAGGTGCACAGAATCCCATTCTGTGTACATAGAATCATTGAGAAAGGATGAATAATTTTTTTGTGGTACTGGAGTTTCTAGAAGCCCTTCTACCTCCGGGCTACACTCCCAGACCAATTTTTATATTTTTATTTGGAAACAGGGTCTCTTAAGCCAGCGCGGCTGGCTTCGAACCTGCGCAATCCTCCTGTCTCTGCCTCCCAAGCGTGAGGATAACAAGCGTACACCACCACGCCGGGCCCGGATGAATAATTTTTAATAGTAGCCCTACCTACTACATTTTCTATGAGAAATACCTAAAGTCAATGGTATCCTCCAAGAGTTAGTTTGGTTAATTGCATACAGGATATAGTTCTTTGAATGATGTGACTTCTAAGAAGCTTCACTTTTCAACTCCTAACAAATGGATTTTTTTCATATTTACATAAGTTTATTAACATAAGCTCTCAGGCTAGGAAGTAGGAAACTTTATGTGCTTCAAGCTTTTCACAGTAGTCAGCCACTAGACATTTTCAACGTTCTCTCTATATCTCTTCAGTCTCTGTCTTCTGCTCCATTGCTTTGTCCAGTGTACTGAATCGGTCATCTCCTCCGGTTATGTCCACCTATGTTATATCCAGATACAAGCGAGGTCCTATTAAAGCCTACATGATGTTTCTACTTGCCTTCTACACGGTACCTTCTTTATGTCAAACCTCTATTCAAATATGGGTTGACTACTTTATTAATGCATCAAATCCATATCGAGTCCTTCTGAGTACCGGAGAAACTGCTATATACAGGACCAAAGGATGAGCAAAGAGGGAAAGTTTCTTGGCTCTCTATTATAATGTGGTCAAAGAAAAAAGAAACATAAAATAATCTAAGACATATGTAAGAAAATTCTTAAATAATGGTAAACACAATGCTGTGAGTGTAGGAGATGATATGCTAGGCAATGATGGGGCATCACATTTGGGATGGGTATAGGAAAGGACTCTGAAGATGTGGTACCTGAGTTAATAGTTGAATGACAAGAAAGCAGCAGTCATGTGAAAATGAGTGGAAATAAAATTCTAAAGAGTGTGAATAACTGGTCCCTAGGAGGTTCAGGGACTTTAAGGTACCAAGAACTTCTTTTAAAGGCTTAACAACAGAACAGAGGGCCACTGTGGCTAAAATGTGGAGAGGAAAATTCAATAGATTAATAAAAAAAAATATTGGGAAAAGAAAGGAGGAAGCCGAATTAGAGCCCAAGGCCAAGAAGCAAGGATTGGATCTTATTCTAAGGATGATATGAAGACATGACACTTTTATAGATAATAGCTTATGTATTTAAAAGGGCATATTTTACATATTTTTGAAAGTTGATTTGTTAGAAATAGTCCACGTTAGAAGAAATAAAATTATATTACCAAATTAACAGTATAATCCCCCGTCTACCTAAATGGTCATAGCTTCAGTTGATCTGATAGTACTAGCAATGAAGACAAATTTTTAAAAATCAAACTAGAATGAAATGCTTCTATGATATGCAGATAGATGTATTGAATATTGAGTATAAAAATAAAAAAAAGAAGGAATCGAGAATAGCTCTTAGGTATTTTGAGAAATTAGATAGATGAGGATAGCACTTTATATTATGCAAAGGAACTTGAAATGACCAATTTTTTTATTTTGTGTTGTATTTTTAAAAGGAGATCAAGAATTATACTTAGGCATACTAAATGTGATTTGTTTCTTAAATGCTCAAGTAGAAATGTCAGGTAGCTATTTGAAAAGTCTATAATTTCAAAAACCTATAATTCTGTGAAGAGTTTGGGGATATAAATTATAATTCTAATAATCATAAAACAGTGTGTCATGGTTGCATTTTAAGAGATGGGGAAATTTTGGACCAGGTGAAGCTAACTAACTTTTCAATCACAAATAGATGATGAAGATAAAACCGGAACCTAGTGATTTGCTTCCAACCAGTGCAGAGCTCTTGACTGGCCTCCTTTTGAACCTGACACAGAGCAGTTAGTATATACGTTAAACAACAACAACTAATAAGCCAGGAGACAAATGTCTACAAAGGTTTAATAGTTCTTCATGAATCTGGCCACATTCAACTTACCAAATAGATACACCAAAATGGCCATTCTGGGTGATCCAGTCTCCCTGTGACTGAAGAGAACTTTCCCATCATAATTGTATTGCTTTTACCTTTTCCTTTATTACATTTATATTTCTGTCTTTAGCATCTTATAATTTAACTCATTAGTAAAGGTGTTAAGCACATTGGGCCATAAAACTTTCCTTTATTTTCTCTAGCTTGCATTTGGATTTCATATCATTTTCTTTACCATTAAATCGATGCTTCTGTTTATATTAAACTATTTAGTTATCCTTGAGTTAAAAAATACCCTTGAGGTCTCAAGCCAGATCTTATCCTCTGTGAGTTTTTGTAGACTTTTTATAAAAACAGATTAATGATCAAACTATGGGCTTTGGAATTAAAGAGATATAAGTTCAGATTCCAGTTCCATGCTTTATCAGATGTGGGCTGTGGGTTATAATTCAGTGTCTCGAAGCTTTCAATTTTCTTTCATGTAAAATAGTCCACATTGGTTTTGCCTCATGAGTATGTTGCAGGTATAATAAATTTAATATGCAAAAATGTCTCTTGCATTTTGCTGGACATTGCAAATTATCAACAAATATTGAATTCCCTATTTTTTTCTCTTAACATCTTTGCACCTACCCAAGTATTTGGATCACAATAAGCGCTGCCATATACTGGGTAGACAAAAAGCAAGGGAACTGTAATTGGTTATGAATTTTTATAGCAAATATTTTTGTTTGTTTGTTTTTCCATTTGGAATCCCCCACCGTGACTTACTTGATTTTCTGAAATGTCCTTCTTAATCAGAGTGCTTCCTGGACTGCAATTTGGCAAATTAAAGTGGATTAAAATTAGTTTTGTGAGAGAATTTCATGACACCTTCAACTCCCACCTGGAAATAATTGGAGACACCCTGGGGTACCACAGACCCAAGTCTCAGGAATCACCACTCTCTATGCTGCTTCACCAGGGTTTAGGAAAGCTGAATTGACAGCAGCGGTTCATTAGGAGAGCATGGATGAATGTATAAGGTTTGCTGATAAACCTGCAAGGACTTAGGGAGCCATACCAGTGCTTTTCTTCTTTCTTTCCCCAAATTTGAGAAGGAAAGGTCAAAGTGTAATGTATGCATACAGTTGTTTGTAATAACAGTGAATTAGAAAAAAAAATGGTGCCCCATTATCAATATCAGGGCAGACATCTATAAATTTACTTGATATGTTTTGCATCTTTTCTTATACTTCCTAAAGTAAGAAAGTCACAATTTCTTCCTAAGTTTGGTGCTCATAGGATGCACATAATTTGAAAGAAGGAAATACTTTTAAATAGAGCAAAGGTTGAGAGAAGGATGATGCCTGCTGAGCTTGTATAAATTAAGGAAGATATAGCTCCTAAGTATAAGACTGATGGAAATGGGCAAAAAAGGGACAACTGAACCTGAATTGGATAATGTGTATCATGGTTTCTTGAGGAAGTATATTCTCCTCGAAACCTGTCACACATACAAAGGATAAAGTCTCATAATCTTTATTAAGCATTTATGTCCTAGACTCGTTTACTTAATTTCTGCTTAGGACTATTGTCTTTTCCAGGCTTGCGTTTTAAAGTAGATCACCTCTTTCCTTAGCATACCAAGCCAAGACTGCAATGTGAAGAATTATTCCAAATTCTTTGAGCATTTAAAGGTTATTCTATGGCCGTGGCCAGGCTCATTAGCAAATGATCTGCAAAGTAATTTCTCAGCCCAGAGGGCTCCCAAGTAGGGATCTCATTAGGAAGTCCACAGAAAATCCCTTCCCCTCTCCTTTTCATCTTCCCGAGAAGAGCATTGCCCCTCATGATCTGCCCCCTTTGGCCAGCTGCCTAAACTTAGGAAAAGAAAGCCCTCTAGGAAATGTGGATTCTGGAGAAACAGCTTCCTTTGAAGCCCCCAGAGATCCTTTCAGTACTAATTACAGCAAATGTCTCAGGCAGACATCATGCCCTGAAGTCAACAAGAGTGGGTCAAGGGCCAGAGCTTCAGGGGCCTCCCCTGGTGTTTCTTCTGAAATATTTTTGATCTTAATATTTTCTATCTCATCTTCCCTGTGAGGACACTAATGCAAGCCAGAACATGAGGATAACATATGGTATGAAAAACTAAGTCATTGTAACAAATGCATATAACAGAAAAATTTTTGTAATAATCATACTCATAGTGTATGGTAATGGGTTGAAAAATCATAGGGAGGCACTTCATCTGTATTGTCTAATTTGATATTCACAGCAATTGAAGGCTATGAGTTGACCTACTTTAAGTTCAAGAAACCACAGCTCATGTTAAATAACAAAGTTAGGTATTATGTCCCAATCTGCATCATTTCATAACTAAAGTGCCTTTAAACTGTACTAATCTGTCAACAAGTGAATAAATATTGATGATCATAAGCGCATTCACCAAGCTGGTTCTTAAAATATACTGATATCCAGGGGAATATCCTATGAGCAGAGAGCCTTCCTGGAAGTCACAATGTGAGATTATTTTGGGTGTTTTGTCCTGGTCTTCCTTGTTCTACAACAGTTCTTCTCTTGAGGATAAATTGTATTGATTATGCTGACATCATCAAAAGGGTCTGAATTGGTTCCCATCTGAAATGAATCCTTTCATAATGATCTGTTCTTTCCTACACATTCATTGACTTTGGTCTGCATTCTTTTTAGTAAGCAAAATGTAATTAAACTTGGAGGCATTGCTCGAATTCGCATTCCTCAATTCCCCAAACTCACTCTTCCAAATCAATCTCGCCACAGAAAATGTCAAAGTTAAAATATATTTGGTGGTAAAAATTTTACAAAAGCATTATGAAGAGGGTTGAACTACAATATCCTGGGTGGTTGTTTCAAAAGGTCAAAGACCTGACAGTAGGAAAGAGGTCCAGATGGGGATAGAATACAGTAGACTGAATACAAAATGAGAACATTGCAAATTCATTTATAATATATTTAAGCAAATATAACCTTAATTCTGTACTAATAGAGAGATATTGGGTAAACTTCTGTGAGTCTTTACTTTCCATCTGTTTGATAAGAATTTGAATATCCATCTCTGGTTTTGGGGGAGGTGAGATTTAGCAGAAATAATATGTACAAAGTTGCACAAAGATATCCTAGACAATATGAATATGATGGCATTCAATAAGCACCTATTTGTCCAAATGCCCATCTACCTGTTTGCCCAGCTAACCTTTGATGCTTAATTTCCTCGTCTGTAAAAACAGTACAAATTGCCCTGTAGCGTTCACCAGGTTTTCTATCTTGATTTCAGTGGAGTAACATAAAATGAATGTATTTTGAAACCATGACTTCTGCCAGCAATCACATATGAGAACTTTCACGATCATCCTAAACTCTTTGATACTCAATTTCTTCACACAGAGATAGTATCACCTCCCTTGTAGGGCCTTTGTAAACATACAAGCCAGCAGAGGAGTCAGCTTCACTGTACTCATTTTACTATACCATCAATAATGAAAATAATTATTAGTTCAATGTGAGACACTGGTGAGTTGAGACAAAAATAAGATGTAAGCAAATTAGCACTAAGTAATTAGTTAGCTGGAAAAAATAGTCCCATAGTGGCTCTGAATGTCTATTTCATTAAACAATTCAGACAATATTGTGATGGACATAAATAAAAATTTGACTGAGTCCAAGCCACCACAAGGCAGCAGAATTTAAGAGGGATATCACTGTCCTTTTCTGATATCATCATGGCCCTGCAAAACTATAAGTGCCAAGGAGTAGGTATTTCACTATTGGGCTAAGTATAAGTTTTCAAGTGGTTTTAGACACATTGATCCTGCAAAGACTCAAGGCCACCATGCAAAGGACTGGGACCCTGGTTATTAACTGTGGTTGCGGCCAATTCAATCATTTCAACCAGTGTCCCATAGAAAGATGCCCAACCAATAGTTGAATATGCAGTAATAATATTTTACTCCAGAAGAGAGCATCAGAACCAATCTCACCTCGTCTCACTCTTCCTTACCTGAGGGACAATGCTCTTAGACTGTCTGTACAATCACAAATCCACTCAAATTCAAACACAAACTCAAACATTTCATGTTCCTATCCTTTTCTGACACTGTAACCTATGGTTTTCAAAAAGTCACCTGCAGATTAGCAACAGCACCATTACCTGGAAACTTAATTAAAGATGCAAATTGTGAGATCTTCCATGGCCCCTGGAATGGAAAAGTGTGAGATGAGTGAGGTAATCTGCATTTTAATAAAAACATGGTGTACACCTGCATTTTAATAAAAACATGGTGTACGACACATGAGAAGGGCCACACAACTCTCCCCAATGTCCTTGTGAACACATAATTTTTCAATGAAATGTCCTCACCACCTGAGCTTCTCTACAAAAATTTCTTTCCATTTTTTTCCTCTGACTGAACACTGATGAGACTCTTCTGAAGATAATGCTGTATTTATTTATTTATTTATTTATGTTTATTGGTGCATTGGAATACAAGACTTGAGAGGGTATACAAGCAAACATCATCCGATTAGCCTTCATCCAGCCCCCATCCCATTCCCTCCCCCTCCCTCGATCCCATGCTTGTTTGGTGATTAACTTTGATAGATTTGTTTATGTACCTCCTGCGTTTTAAAGAGGCTCCATCCTCCCCTATTTCATACCCTCTGATTGGTCACCTTAGTTGCTTCACTATAGGGCCCTATATATAGCTCGACCTTTTCCTGTTGCCCCTTTCCTCCTAGTTATTGCTGATTAGGGGAAGCATCTGATTTTTATTTTCTGCGATATTTTTCTGTGCATGCCATGTTGCAAGTACCAATCTCACTCTTGATGGCCCCAGTAGTGGCCTGGCTACCCGGTGGACTGAACCAGACCTCGCTGGCTCAAGCAGCGGCCTTGCCTCATGGGGGGCCCTGATTCTGGTCTCACTGGCCCCAACACCAGGCTAACCCCTCAGCTGGCCCCGATCCTGGCCTCAGAGTCCCCAGTAGCGGCCTTGCCTCACAGCAGGCTCCGATGCCGGCCATTGGCCCCGGCACTGGCCTAACCCCTTGGCAGGCTCCGATTCTGGCCTGGGAAGCCCCAGGTCTGGCCTTGCCTCACGGCAGGCTGCGGTCCCAGCCTCCGCGTGCTCCATGCAGTATGGCCGGGGGCCCAGAGTCCTGCGACCCGGGCCCCAGCTAGTGTGCCCTGTGCAACCCCTGCCCGGGACCCAGGGTCTTACTAGGCTCGGTTTCTCCAGGGGTCTGGCGTGCTATGTGCGGTCCAGCCCTGGGCCCAGAGTCCCGCGACCCGGGCCCTGGCTGTTCCCATAATGCTGTAATTAAAACTGTCTCAATACCTAAAAATATATTTCATTTTAAAATGAAATAAAGGTCACTAAAGGTATACAAGTCAACATGATTTACTGAATTATCATAATATGAATATTTCTCAGTTCCCAGGGACAACTCTACAATCACCCCAGAAGCCCCTTCCATATGCCTTGCCCAATCACAGACCACAAACCCTCTATCTTAAAATAAGTAATCACTCTATACTGTCTTGAGTGTATGTGAGTGTGTGTGTGTGTGTGTGTATGTGTGTGTGTGTGTATGTGTGCTTTACTGGAGATGAACCTAGGGGAATTCTACCTCTAAGTTACCTCCACAGCCTTTTCTTAATTTTTTAAAATTTTGTTTTGAAGTGGAGTCTTTCTAAGTTTTGAAGGCTGGCCTCAAACCTGTGGCCTCAAACCTGTGATTACAGGTATGTCCTCCTGTGCTTGGCCATTAAACAGTCTTTTAATGTAATCGCCTTCTTGGGCTATTTTTAAAATTTACTTACCTGAATATGTATTTCTAGGCCCTAAAAATTATTATTGCTTATGGTTTCTTAATTTGACATGCCCTTTAAGTTTATTTAATGTACACATTTCATCTCTATTTCTTTCCTTTCATTATATTTCTGTGATGAGAAACCCAGATCATTTGATATAAAATACAATCTGGATTGATATGATCATATAGTCATAGTGTTACTCAAAATATTTCTTTGTCCATCGCAATTACGATCATCATTTAAAGTCCATTTGTTTCATCTTTGGTTAGGGGAGCCTTTTCAAGTTGGGCTTTACAAATTCTTTACTTGATCTTAATGGTCCCCCTTACTATCTTGTCATACCAGACTGTGACATGATGTTCCCAGTATATCCTGTGCATTCTTGTGCTAAAACTTGGGTCACTCATTTCTCTAAGGAGCTATACATTCTGACAGGCAATATTTGTCTAGAACACAATTTATAGCAAAGGCCACTTTTCACTACAGTGACAAATGGGAAAAGAATGACAACTTAAAAAGTAGTTATGTGTCTGTGTATGTGTGTGAATGAGTGAGTGTGTGTGTGTGTGTGTGTGTGTGTGTGTGTGTATGTGTGTGTGTTTGTATGTATGCATTACATTCAAAGGAAGAATGCAGCCTCAAGAATGGGAAGTCTCTGTCCACCAGGGCTTACATCTCAGGAAGGCTAGAGGGACAAGAACGTTCTAGGTTAAATGGATTCTTTTTGTACTAGGGACTGAACACAGAGGTATTTTATTTCTGAGATACAACCCCAGCTTTTTTTTTTTTTTTTTTTTGGTACTGGGGTTCCTGGAAGCCCTTCTACGTCTGGGCCACACTCCCAGACCTATTTTTTATTTTTGGAAACAGGGTCTCTTAAGCCAGCGCGGCTGGCTTCGAACCTGCGCGATCCTCCTGTCTCTGCCTCCCAAGCGCGGGGATTACAAGTGTGCACCACCATGCCCGGTCTATTTTTTAAAAAAAATTTAAACAAGATCTTGCTGAAATGTGGAGGGTCTTCATAAGCTGTTGAGATCAGCCTTGAACCTAAACTCTTCCTGTCTTAGTTTCCCAAACACTGAACCACCACAACTGGCTGATTCTGTGAATTCTGTGTGTGTGCGTGTGTGTTTGTGTGCATGTGTGTGTGTGTGTGTGTGTGTGTGTGTGTGTACTTCTAGGGATTGAATTCAGGGATATTCTATCTCTTAAATACATCACCAAATCACCAACCATTTTCTAAACATATATTTCATTTTGAAATAGGGTCTTGCTAGGTCCCTGAGAGTAGAGCTATATTCCGAAGACTGTCTTGGATTCTGTAATTCTCCTGTCTCAGCTTCCCAAGTACTGAGGCTATAGGTATGTTCCACCATAACTGGTTCATTCTGTGAACCTTTAAAACTGACTTTCCAGGGTCCTTCTAGGCAAAAACCACACACACAGAAACTCCCAGCAAGTTATGAGAGAAAAAGAAAAGAGAAGAGCAGGATTCAAAGTGACAAATGTGAAAAGTTAAGAAATCTCAGAAAACAAAAATGTACTTCAGAGTCAAGATCACCATGTGAGGGCCTGGGTTCCTCTGGCTGTGGCTGACTCAGTTTTCCCACTGTCCTGTAGGAGGATGTGTAGCAAGGAGACTGTAATATATTAATCACTATTCTCACCAATATAGAAGAAATCATCAGAACCAGTCTCATAAGGTCTTACTCTCTCTTGTCTCAGGCATAAGACCCTAGGCTGTCCATATAACTGCTAATCTACTTCAAATATCCTGTATCAATTTGTCACTATCTGAATATGCTTCATAAATCAAAATAATTATGGAGATATCAATGTATGGAAGGTTGATCAGCAAATATTCTTATAAATAAGATCATATAGGGGCCTAAACACACATACATACATATGGGGAGATAGGAGAGGGAAGAAGGACATATGTATATGTATATGGGGTATCTATAGAATAAGGCTGAACAATGACCAGCAGAGATGATAATATGCAATGTTTATACATTCTTAATATATACATATATATTAAAAATTGGGTAAAATTTCTAAAATTAAATGTTTCTGTAAGCATATTTATAGGAATATTTATATTGATATTCTGAGACTGCCATATGCAGTGTGGAAAAGCCAAATAAATAACTGATATATTTTAATTCTATTAGTATGTGTCTTTGTTTTTCTTGGTATGGAAGAAAAAAGATACAAATATTTCAGAGAAGTTATTTAGGTTCCAACTTTGTAATCCTTAAACTGTAGACCTCAATGTGAAATCATAAAGTATTTAAGCTTAATATAAGGTTTCCTAAATCATCAATGTTTTCTTTTTCTCCATGACCAAAGGATATTTACTTATTTCTGAGAGTCCAGTGACTTTGTTAGAACAAATCTTGATTTTGGTGTTTCTGGGTTGATATTTTCAGATATATAGTGTGCAATTTTAATATATCACTTAAATATTGGATTTTGGCTTTAATTTCAGAGTTTTTTTTAAATTATAGTTTTCAACATATGTTCAGTTTCCTTAAGTTATTTTTTTCCTTCAGGGAATACTTCTATCCCTGTATACAGTTTCTAATTTTTGTCTTCTTTGTCTCTTTATAGCACTTTAAAATTCCTTTTAATCTATCTTTAGTTAAAGGATTTTAAACTTTTTACCTTTTTTCTGAATGCAATCATCACACTTTTTTTGATTCTCATTTATATTTCTTCATTTCTTCTATGATTTTCTTAGTATCTTTGGCTTATTTTGAAATAGTCATTTATAGATTTTATCTGTTTTGTAGAATCATTCCTTCTGTATGCTTTTTTCAAAATCTGTAGGCATGTTATTCTTATCCTTATTCACATTCTCCCATAAAATCTTTTTAGAGGACATAACTTTGACATTCTGTACTTAAATTTTACAGGGATTTTTCCCCCTGAACTTTGACAATGAAATAGAGTTTGGAGAAAATGTTCTAACTTCTGTTTTATTTCCTGGTTGTTTATAATAAAATAGGGCTTGGAGAAATGTTTTAATTTCAGGGAACTAAGTTTTTAAATATGGATACTTATTTCCTAATGTTTTTCAGATTTCTCTCAGATTTGTCACTTTTGCACTTGAGCTCCCTTTTTTCCTCTTTTATTCTTGCAGAAGTTTCCATTTAGTGGATGGACGGCTTTGCCCTAGTAGGGATTTTGACAGGTCTGTTGTTAATGCTCAAAGTTGGTAAACTCTTCTTACCCTTTTAGTATTCCCGAGGAGTGAGCCTTGTTACTGGAGGGTCAGAAACTGTCCCTATTTCAGGTTCTTTCTCCAGTGAATGTGTGTGGCTATTTCTTGTCATTGTTCCATTGTTAATTCTTTCTTTCTTCTTTCAAAACAGGTATACTGGTCTTATGCCTCTTAGTAGTTTTTTTTTCTTATTTCAATTTTATTTTGTAATTTTTTAAAAATTTTTTTCAGTATAAATTTAATTTTTTTAAATTTTTTTATTGGTGCATTATACTCATACAACTTATTGGGGTAAAAAACTTGTGTGTACAAACATGTACTCATCACTGATTTAACCCCTAACCAAATCCCACCCCATTCCCTCCCCGTCCCTCCCTCCCTTGCTTGTCTTATCAATTAATTTTTTTGATGGTACTGGGGTTCCTGGAAGCCCTTCTACCTCCGGGCTACACTCCCAGACCTATTTTTATACTTTTTTTATTTGGAACAGGGTCTCTTAAGCCAGCACGGCTGGCTTTGAACCTGTGTGATCCTCCTGTCTCCGCCTCCCAACCGCGGGGATTACAAGCGTGCGCCATGACGCCCAGCTCAATTAATATTTTTATAAATGTTTTTCATTAATTTTGGGTTTGCTCCCTAGTTTTCTCATCAGTTTTTATGTGGTATTTTGGGAATTTAAAACCTTTAGGGAACTTTTTCTACCCAGTTTACCATAGTGCCTTTAAGTGGGATGAAACTCCTTTTATTTTTTAATTTCTAGTGAATAACATTTATTTTCTCTCCTATCTCATTATCTGAGTTCTTTTGAAACATGTAAGGTTAGATTATTCTGTTCTCGCCACTTTCACTAGCTTTCTAGTCACTTCTCTTCAGCCATTAAAGGTCTTTAACAATAAATTTCTGTGTACTACTTATCTTGTGTAATTTGTAGTTTTTAATCATCCTTAATAAAATTTGAGGACAATACCCATCATTACTTCTTCAAATACCATCTGTTACTCTTGTCCATCTTTTTCATCTTTAATGATGTAACTAAACATGAGTGTGGTTAAATTATAATCTCCACCTATTCTTTGACAAATTGGAGCCACTAGATATAATTGCAAAACAGAAAAAAAGCATTGTGCTCGCTGGATCCACTTGAGATCTGCAAGGAGCCCTCAGGACTCTCAGATACATGCATTTTACTGATGGGGATGTCAAAGTTTCAAAAGTCTCTTTCTCTTCCCCTTTTTATAGGATGAACTAAAGTTACTGTGTGGCTGAAACAGCAACAACAACAACAACAACAACAACAACAAAGAACAATTAAAATCAAAATTTAATCTGTACCTTCTCACTACCGAATTCAAAATATATATTCATTCATGGCTATATTCCCTGCATTCTCCCTTTTACCACATAATATGGTTTGGATAAAAGCTTATGCATTTAAAATATATTTGAAATGCTCAGAGCTAAAAATAGAGTCATGGTGGCCCTAACCTCATCAGTAGGATCAGTGCATTGATGGATTAATAATTTGAGTGAATTTACTTGGAAAAAATTGTAGGCAGGTGGGGAAAGCCTGAAGGAAGGAGATGACTGGAGGCTTGATCTAATGGAAAGCAGGTCTCTCAATTCCCTTCCTCTGACTTTCTCTGCTTCTTGGTTGTAATGAACTAAGTTTTTTTCCTTTGCCACTGCCTATTGCTGTGAGGTTTTTGCCTTGGAGTCAGCCAGCCATGGACTGAAACTTTGAAACCATGAGCCAAATAAACTTTTTCTTCTCTAAGTTGTAATTCTTGTATTTTGGTCACAGTGATAAAAAGCTGAAAGATTCACCACTAATGTATTTTCTTTGCCTCTATCCAATCTGAACTCCCGATTTACTTACTCTATCCTATCATCCTCTTACAACTAGCCCAGGGCTTTTTTAAAATTTTATTTTCCTATAGTCACTGCCTTCTTTTCTCTGCATGGCCTTCTCTTTCTTGCCTACTGTTTTTAGACTGTAAACATAACCAAGAATTTGCTTCTAAAGGAAAGAAAGAACAACAGTCTTCTCATCCTCTTCATTCCTTGGGCACCTAGTTCCCTTTCCTCTGGTTTTTTAATAGGTAATTTCAAAAAGCAAAAATTAACTTTTATTTTGATGGTGAAAACACACATATCCCCAGTGACTTGGACCCTGAGGCAGGATTGCAAGTTTGAGGCCAGCCTAGAGAATTTAATTTTTTATCTAAAAGCAAAAAATAAAAAAAGTAGAGGGAAGTGGCTCAATAGTATAAAAACTGAGGGTTCAATCTTCAGAATAAATACATATATAAAAATAAATAAATACACATAAATACATACATAAATAAATAAACCTATTCAGTAATTACCTTTTTTTACCATCTCAGTGCTTTTTATCTGATGCAAGAAGGCTTGGAACCATGCTGTCTCCTAAAAATAGTTCTTACCACAATCACCATTGATCTCCATCTTGTAAAAACAAATGGCCTATTATTAATTCCCATATTTTTGGCCTTCTTCCTGCATTGGGCAGAGCCAATTTTTGCCTTCTATTCGAGGTACTATTTTGGGTGGCAATTATTGGAAAAGCCCATTTTCTCTGTTTATTTCTTATTTACTGGCCACTTACCTTAATACTTTTTCTTAGTTCTCAAGGTTTTGGTGAAAGTCCTTTGGTTTATCTCTATGATGATAGAAACTGAGCTTTAAACTACTACTTATAGTAAAATCTCTCCCCTCAACCTAGTTGGGGCTCCTTCCTCTAGAATACCTAGTTAACTCTAATTGCTTATGAGGGAGGCAGTGTCACATTCTTTGTGACACTTCTGATTCCCGTGAGAAGATGAAAAAGTCTCCTTTCTTTATTGTAATTGAGGCACAGTCTCTGAAAAACAGTAAGGATTGCATAACTATTAGATATTCAGAGTTGGATTTAGTTTTTTTTTTTTTTTTTTTTACGTTGAAGTTCAATTTCAGTTGAATAGTAAGTAACATTGGCACAGAACACTCTGATGAGGAATTTTTTAGCATTTTGGGTCACAGACAAATTTTCCATGCCATGGACTTGGTGGTGCAAGAAGCACATTATTTTTTATTATTTTAGAGGGAATTCCATATTCAAAAATATAAAATAGAACAAGGTAATTATTTTTGGCGGGGGGTTCTGGGAATGGAACCCAGGGACATTCGACCTCTGAGCGACACCCCCTGCCCTATTTTTAATTCTTTATTTTGAAACCGGGTCTCGCTGAGGATGTCCGCGAACCATGATCCTCCGGTGTCAGCCTCCCGAATGCTGGGATTACAAGCGTGCGCCACCAAGCCTGGCCAAGAACAAGGTAATTTAAAAAAATAAAGATTGAAATTTTAAAGGTCACACCATGGAGAATAAGTGTCAGGCTAAATAAATACACAGAAGTTGGTAATAAGAACTTCAATCCAATCCTCAAAAGTACCATTTTTTTTTTAAATTGAAGGGAATAAAGTACTATTAAAGTGTGATAAGTGGTTTGTGGTATTCGAGGTCACATTGATTTGCTAGGGTTACTTTCACAAAGTATCACAAATTGAGTGGCTTAAGTAGCATTTACTGTCTCAGTTTTGAAGGCTGAATATCTAACATCAAAGTGTTGGCAACGCCATGCTTCCTCTGACAGTAAAAAGAAGAACTGTTGTAGGACAATCTCTGGCTTTGGGGTACTTTTTTAGCTTGTGTCAGAACTGCTCCGGTTTTCACATAACTTTTTATTAGTGTGTTTGTCCGTGTCCCAATTTCACTTTTTTGTATGGACCCCAAACATTGAGTTAGGGGAGCACCTTTGTCCAATATGACCTCATCTGAACATATCTAATTATGTCTACATCCTCATTCTTGATAGACTTATGTTTCAATACGCTGGGTATTAGCACTTCAGTATAAGAGTTTTAGGAAATGCAGTTCAATCCATAATACGTATCTTCATCTAAAAAATTCTGACATCATATGGACATTTAAATGCTACCTCACCGAAGAGAACTCAACTTTCTCCTATCATTAGAAAATATATCTGCTGAGTAATGGATGAGATAAAACCACCACAAGCTGTTCTGTAGACTTTTTCTGGGAATAGCCTGGTTAAAAGGTGGAGAGATGATTGAAATGTAGTGTGCTGCCGGCATTTATTTCTCCCAGGGAAGATCCACATGGCAAGAAAGAAAGAGATGGAGCCACACGCAGAGATGGGGCCATCTTTCTTTATTTCTATGGGTATTGTTCAAAAAAGCCTCAATTTTCATGTCTGGGTAGCATTCACCAAAGTTAGGCCAAAAGAAGTCAAAGTAATTTAGATTCAATCTTCTCTCAGAAATGAAATGAACAGAAGTTTTATTAAAAGGAAATGAAGAGGAAATTGAACTTTCATATTTCATTGTGCAATTGCGATGACAAAAAACAATATTCGTGAACAGAAGTTTGAAAGATTGTTATTTATATGTCTTCTCTCCCCCCTTGAATTCACCTGCAGTCAACTTACTTGTGTCAAAATAGGTGGTGAGACATTTTTTTCTCCCTTATGAGTTAAGTCATGGTAATAGCATATCTAGTCTAAGCTAATGTGTTCTTTACTATATTTGGTGGTACTGGGGTTCCTGGAAACCCTTCTACCTACAGGCTACATGCCAGACCTATTTTTTTATATATATTTTTATTTGGAAACAGGGTCTCTTAAGCCAGCAAGGCTGGCTTCAAACCTGTGCGATCCTCCTGTCTCTGCCTCCTAAGCGCGGGGATTACAAGAGTGTGCCACCACACCCAGCTTAAAATTTATGTTACCTTTTATGTATAGAAACAAATTTACCTAAAATTCTTAATAGTGACAGATGAGATAATAGCTGATTTCTTTTTCACCTTTGATTAGCTAACATATAACTACAAATATTTTGGCCTTTTTTATCTTTTCTTAAGAAGATTAGAAGATGACTATAGTAAACAAAGTATAAATGAATCCGATATTGCTTTAGTGAATTTCCCTACTGAGAAATCAGAATGCATGTTTTTTAGGATTCCATTTCTATTTATTTATTTATTTATTTATTTATTTATTTATTTATTTGGTGGTACTGGGGTTCCTGGAAGCCCTTCTACCTCCGGGTTATACTTCCAGACCTATTTTATATTTTTGAAATAGGGTCTCTTACACCAGCGCAGCTGGCTTCCAACCAGCTCCATACTCCTGTCTCCGCCTCCCAAGCACGGGGATTACAAGTGTGCGCCACCACTCCCGGCTGGATTCCATTTCTATTTAGTTGGGCCCTTTGGCTTATAAAGGGTATAACTGAATTGTGGCTTGTTATCATTGAATTATTTAATCAAAGGGAGGCGTTTGGTTACCTCATTTGAGCCATTTTGTCCCTAAAATGTTGACTTTCAAGGGCAGGTAGGAACCTCAACATGAGGAATCTATGACACAGTCTGCAGGGATTTCTTTCTTTCTTTCTTTCTTTCTTTCTTTCTTTCTTTCTTTCTTTCTTTCTTTCTGGTGGGACTGGGGGTTCCTGGAAACCCTTCTACCTCCGGGCTATGCTCCCAGACCTATTTTTTTTATATTTATATTTGAAAACAGGGTTTCTTAAGCCAGCAAGGCTGGCTTCGAACCAGCGCGATCCTCCTGTCTCTGCCTCCCAAGCGCGGGGATTACAAGCGTGCGCCACCACACCAGGCTGTAGGGATTTCTTAATGTAAGATTTTATGAAGGTGCAATGGATAGTGAAGAACAGCTGAAGCACATTTAGAAACAAGCACCACCAGAAACGGCTTTCTTTCTCTACCTAAAGCTTGGCTTCTTTTGGCATAGCATTCATCCTGTCCAGATGTCCCTTTTTCATATTATGGAGATGGTGATAATTCTGAACTAATGAGGAATGGGGCGTGTATCATCCTAAATTTTCCATTCATGACGCTTAACAAATCACTTTTTCTCACTCATTCCGCCAGTCTCATTTAACCGAGTAGGGGGCTGTGCTCTGGTATCCAGGCTGACAGAAATTCCACCATCACACAATTACAGCCTGAAACACTCCAGCCCAAGAAGATGGAACTGGAAATTTATGCATGGTGTTTTGCTATCAGGACTCTCAAACTCCATAGATCAGTTCTGATCACACAGACAGGTTGCAAGTAGACACATGTAACTAATTGATTTCAAGAAGCTGAAAAATATTAGGCCTGTTTAGTGAATGGTAATGTGGGTCCAGTTTTTCTTATTATAGACCAAAGTCCACCTTAAGTTGCACTCCACACCTATGCCCTGAGAATTTTTTGTGGACTGAACTTCAGGTCAATTGGCCTCAGAGCTATGTTCCCCCATCTTTTTTTTTAAAACAGGATCTTATGAGGTTGCTGAGATTCTCAATATGTTTCTGAGGCTCTACTCAACCTGGATCCTCTCATCTTAGCCTTCCAAGTACTAGAATTACATCTGTGTGCTGCTATATCCTGTTTATACCCTGAGATTTTTGAGCTATAGTGCTATGGGTAGGTAAATTTTCTCCAACTGGTAGGCCATGCTGATGGGGTAAATTGACATTCCATAAACCTGGACAGCCAAGAAGGTTGAGGTCAGAGAGAAAACTGGAGGATCCAGCAGTCTGTAATAGTTACGAGTTGAGAAAGGTATTCAGGAGTCAGGTCACTTTCTGGATTTTTTCAACCACGAGTTTATTACATTGTCAACTCTCTGTCTTTTTTATTGCAGTAATCCATCCGCAGGCTCTTTATCTATAATAAGAAAATTAGGATACCAAGGCAGAAGAATAGATCCTTGGAGGGAAGGATCAAAGAACTAATATTTATTTTAGAGAACTCTGACAGGTGACATTTGTGGCCTTGTAACTACTTAAAGGAGTTATTTCTGATAAGGGTTCTGCCTCTGGAGCTGCTCTTAAAGTTCAAGGAGGAACTAGAAAAGAGGAATAGATTTGCATTAAAGCAGAAGAGATTGAAGTCTGAGTTTATGCCCTTGAATATGATAAATGCGGAAACTGTGAGCAATGGAGGGGGGCTGTGTACATTATTGGAGAGCAGAGGTCCTGAAATTGGGAGCTGGATGGATTGTTAAATGCTATTTAATCCATCTCTACTTTTATTGCTGGAACTTAAACATCAGAAGGATAAATGTAATAGAATGTTAATAGATATTCCTGGAAAATAGTGTTCTATAGACAATTAAGTTTAAGAAATGCTACTTAAACCAAGTTAAGAATATATATTTGCTACAGGGCTTCTTTAAGTCTTTAATGTGAAAATGTGCAGAGTTATTCTCTAAGAGAGGGGATACATTAAGAAACATTTCCTCCACAGTTGATCCTAATACAAGATCTTTTTTTTCATCAGAATAATGTTTGTGGTGCAATGCATATGCAGAAATATTAAAACAAGCAACAATTTCTTCTTGAGAGTTTAAACACTAATACTTTTTCGAGGAAGGCGATGTACCTAATAGGTCTTTTCTTATCATATTTGTCAGTGTCGGCAGTTCAAACATCAGGCCCAGAAATAGATTCCTGAGAGGTAATCTTACCACCATCACTTACCAGCTCTTGGTTTTCTTGTTCTTTAAGCTTTCAGCAGGAATTTTAATCACACTGAAAATAAAATGTTCAACCTGTCCATTATCACTTCCACCTTGAAATGCATGTGGTGTGTACATGCACTCATTGCATACCTAAATATTCTGGCTGACACCTGTATAATTCACTTGATCATCAATTCCCCTTATAAAAGGATGACATATGGTATTTAGCCAAATACTAAGCTAAATATAGTTATGCGGATAACTCTCAGAAAGTCCTCCACTGTATTTTCCATCCCGAAAATCTGTTTTCCATCTGAAGTATTGGTGAGGTAGAATCTGAGAAAAAAATCTTGGTGTACTTGCTCTGGATGGAGCCTTTACTTCAGCATGTATCTGATGCTTGAAAGCTTTCAAAATCACAAAAATAAATACACAGGACTTTGTATATGTAGGGCAATATCATCTCAGTAAAAAAGTGAGTCTTTTCAGCATCACAGTTTATTATTGGCACAAACCAGTCATCTGTGGCCCTGACATGAGATACTGAACAGATTACAAAGGCACCTCACATCTTTAAGCTAAGAACCCATAGATCAAGACGGAGAATGAAAATTGTATTGCACCCAGACAGTGGTTTATTTTCTTGATTGCTTCAAAAACAGCCACAGAAACTGTCTTCTGACTTGCTCACTTAGTGAGTTCATTCTTGAGCCACGAAAAACATTAAGTTTTAGCTAAAATTAAAATTCAATAAAGGTCGGTTCTCTAGGCTGTAAAAGAGAAACTGGAGTAAAAAGGAATAGTAGAGTGCATCTCACCACATTGACCTGTAGCAGTTAATAATAATGATTTCTAAGGCAAGGCAGGAAGGAAAGAACTTCTGAAAACAAAATGCTAAAACGGTTAAAAGGAAAAAAAGGAGCACTGGAGGACAAAAAAAAAATGAATATCTTTTGTTAACATAATTAAATATCTTTCTTGCTGGGACCATTGCTACAGTAATTGTCTGTAGTACTTCCATTTTTTATTAAAGGAAAATCTTATTCATGGTAAGTTAGATTATATTAATGGCATTAGGGATTTTCAAAGATACTTCAATAACACTTTTTCAAGACATTATTTTTTGATCCATTTGAAGAATCGAAATAGACCATAAAACTTTTTTGTATTCATTGAAAATTTAATAATAACACTTCAATATGAATGTTAACATATCTTACAGAGGTCTACTTGGATCTAATAACGAAAGTCATTGAATAACTTTATACGCCATTGAGGTAATGGGCTTTAGGATTTAAGTTTTATTCTGATTTTGGTTTCATTTTAGAATCTGATTATATAAAATAAAATAACTTAGCATATGAGTAACACATTTATGGATACAAAATGAATTTAAGCCCTGGGGGTATTTTCATATAAAGTTATTTTACGTACATTTTCTAGACACATTGAGATATAATTATTATTTTAACAAATAGGTTATGCATTTAAGGACATATTTTAGTTAAAATTGAAATATACTTAAGAATATTGAAAATACTGATGTCAATAGCAATCATAATTTTAAAATTTTAGTTTTTATCATATTTTCATCTCATAGCACAATTGTCCTTTTTCAGAGATCAAAAAATTTGAGAACTATTTAAACCTCCTTGTAAACTCTTAAGATTCTAGCCAGGCGTGAGGGCGCACGCTTGTAATCTCAGCATTCAGGAGCCTGAGACCAGAGGATCGCGGTTTGTGGACAGCCTCAGTTACTTAGAGAGGTCCTCTGCAACTCAGTGAGACCAGTTTCAAAATAAAGAATTAAAAAAAATAGGGCAGGGGCTGTAGCTCAGAGGTCAAATGCCCCTGGGTTCCATTCCAGACCCACCAAAAAAAAAAAAAAAAAAAGATTCTACCAAGTCATCTAAATCTGCATATGGGTAAAGTTTTTCATTTCCTAAAAGAATAAAAGCATAAACGGCAAACATAGCAAAGAAAAATAAATCAACAGTTGTCCTTAATGTGGAAATGGATGTGCTGTTATTTTGGGTATTTGGTGACAATACAGGTTAGTTCTTGTACTCACTGAAGTTACGTGTCTTGAACATCAAGATCCTGTCTATTCAAGGCAGTTCTTGCTGAATCAAAGAAGCACAAACTATTGTGACACCAGGGTGTTGTACCCTCTCATTTACTGGCCATTTCAAACACATGCAAGGAGCCACACTCTTCTGTATCCCAGGGAAAAACATAGGATCAACCTCATCCAGGGAATGGCCTACAGTCCTGGGAAGTTTCTTAACAGCCGCACAGAGTATCTGAACCACACGGACCTGTAGGAAAGGTCTTTCATAGCTCTAGGGGCATTTCTCTAATCTCACTGACACATAAATTCTAGGAGACAAGGCTTGCGTGCCTATTTTTTCTGTGTGTGTAAAGTTAAAAAAAATGTCAATTATTGTAGCTTTATATGGTTTGAAATCAGAAAACATATATCTTCTAGCTTTGTTCTTTTTCAAGATCGTTTTGGGTATCTAGAGTCCATTTTCCATATTAGGATAGACTTTTTTTCTGAAAAATAAATATATAAATATATGATAGTTTCACCTAAAAAAATAGAAAAAAAATATTCTCTGGTAAGAAAGAAAGTAAAAAGAAATATTGAAATGTTATCTTTAAGTCATCAAAAGCTTGGTATCAGACAAATGAAACTGTTATGTGAGATTATCATTTTTAATTTTGGATAAATTGCTATAATACTAGATGTCAACCACTAAGCCAAGCATGGGAGGGAGGGATGGGGAGAGAATGGGGTGGGGATCGGGTGGGGGCTGACTGGGCGATGTGTGCATGTATATCTACAAAAGTTTGTATCCCACTATGATGTATGAATACAGTGCACCAATAAAAAAAATATGTATAGAAGATAGCCTGACACTGAGTGGGAATTCAGTTAATAACAACTAATGAGTTAATCACTCCTTAAATTATATAGCTGTAGCCACAACCAACCTTTTTCCATGTGGAACGTCAGACTCAACAGAGCTTCTCACCTGTTCTCTCATTCACTCTCTCCAGAATTCAGCTCCTTCTCTACAGAACAGACAGAATGCTTTTACATTTCCCAAACATAAATTTTAAAACCCTACCACTGGAAGGTATACAATATCACCTTTTCTATATTCTGAAGCCGTAACTTCTTGTGTGTTTGTGTATGTACTGGGGATGGAATTCAGGAGTATTCCACCTCTGAGCTAAACCCCTAGCCCTATATTCTATTGTTTATTTTGAGATAGGGTCTCACGAATTTGCAGAGGGCCTAGAACCATGATCCTTTTGTCTCTGCCTCCCAAGTACTGGGATTACAAGCATGTGCCACCACACCTGGCTCATGACTTTTTTTTTTTTTTTTTTTTTTTTTTTTTGGTGGTACTGGAGGTAGAACCCAGAGGCTTTCTAGTTCCAGGCTATACTTCCAGACCTATTTTATATTTTATTTGGAAACAGGGTCTCACTAAGTTGCTGAGAGCCTCACTAAGTAGCTGAGGCTGGCTTTGAACCTGTGTGATCCTCCTGTCTCAGCCTCCCAAGCGCGGGGATTACAAGCGGGCCACCACGCCCGGCTATAACTTCTTTTTTTTTCTTTTCAAATTTTTACCAGTAAATAAAAATATTCAAATTTAAATCCCTTTCTTTCAAGGTTTTGTTCAAATTTTAATAGTGAAGTCGTGACTAAAACCAAAAGAAATAAATTATTTTATTTTTCTTGTCTATTTTTTTCTCTTAAGACCAATAAATACACTTGCATCATAGAAAATACAGGTAAGTGCTGAGAGTAGAAAGATAAACGTCACACACAATTACATCTCCGAGGGGGTTTTGTACAGTAGCTGTGTTCAGCTGTGTTTTAAATGACTTTTTTTCCTCCACAAAATATTTTAAGATTTGTATTTTCTCCTGGGAGTTCCACTAAAAGGATGTGAGATGAACCTGCTTCATCTCAACACAAAAGAAACTTGCTCAGTGCCAACTGAGCGGTAAACTTACCAGGAAACAGGTGGGTGGAGGCAGCAATGAAATTAAGACAGGAAAAAGAACATGGGCTCTTGGGTCTGGGAATGCAAAGTGCCCTGGAGAGATAGGAGAGATTTCTGTGTATTCAGATCATAGGAGAAAAACCTTTGCAGAGGGGCCATCTGTAAAAGCACACAAGCACAGTGAGTAGAAGACTAAATGCGGAACCCTGGTCAATTAGTGACAAGAAACCTGTCCAAATCTTTATTACAATACCTATTGTAAAAAATAATAATAATAAAAATCTCCCTGAGGATTTCAAAGTCCTCAAGCTCAGTTTTCAAAAGTTAGAGTGCCATCAACATACCTTGACAAAATATTTACCTAACAGTGGTGCCAGACCAAAGCAAAACACAAGCCTTGTTCTTCCAGTGCTCATCTGCAGCAGTGATTGCCAAAGCCACACAGAAGGCTCCACCGTGTCTTTAAAATGTGGTGCCTGGTTTTCATCATTACACGCCAGCAAAGGAAATAGTGGCCCCTCGATGGAGAACCTGCAGCCACAATATGTGTACTAGCTCCAAAGCTGACCTAGCATGGTGGACACATGAGCGTATTTGTTTTATCCAGGCCCCCTCCTCTATAC
>NC_137796.1:22176661-22289161 GCF_963383645.1 Muscardinus avellanarius
AAAATACTACCTTGAAAGCAATATTTTACATGATATTAAGTCTATTTGTTATTCTCAATGTAATCTTCCTTAAGAAAGTAGATTTTGTATGGCAAAATTGCCTGTGAGTGACTAATACAAATGAAAAACATCTTTTATTTCCGTAATGCCACACTTCTCACCTCTGAATTTTCTTTGTAATTCATTCAGTGATTTGAGTTGACTTGGTAAAGCTGTCTGTTTATGACTTATACTGACCTTAAAAGTCCCTCAACTGTTTTCAGAGTGACTAATTATTGATTTTGTGTAAAGACTATTTAATTAAATAGATACCAGGAAGAGATAGTGTTTCTATACAGAGGAAAATGGCTAAAGGTGATTATTAAATCTGTTTTCCTTGTGGAATCTTGATAAAGTCATTGTTAATTTATATTTTCCTCCTTAGGACATGCCCGTGTACTCAGTCTCTCCCTTCTCTGACATTGTCATACCATTGGGAAAATGCATATTTATTTGAGATGCCTGATATTTCTCAAAGAGTTGAATTGAAGTGTGTACTAACAAAGCTCAATTATTGAAAGATTAATAATTCATTAGGAAAGGTCATATATGAGAAAAAGGCTTATGTTTTGATATTCAAGACATTTAGGTTGTTAAAATAAATTAGCCTGACTCATCTGTTAGTACATAGTATCACAGTCAAACAGGACAGTAGTCAGTGGTGCAAATACTGTATTAAATGTATATTTTATTATACATATAAAACTTTTTCCTCACAAGCAGGTATTTATTGACTATTTATCAGTTTTCAAGTATTCTTCTAAAATCAAGGATTGTATTGGTGAATACAGTAGGGTGAGCTCCTTCTCTCAAATACTGTACAGCCAGTTGGACCTGGTGGTTCATGCCTACAACTTCAATACTTGGGAGGCTGAGACAGCCTCAGCAACTTAGTGAGGCACTGTTACAAAATAAAGAGCAAAATAGAGCTGAGGGTATGTCTCAGAGATGGAACACCCTTGGATTCCATCCCCAATAATACAAATGCATACACACTTGAATGCATGCACACACACACACACACACACACACACACACACACAGACACACACACACACACACACACACACACACACACACACACACTGATTGCAGAGCCAAAGGAAAGCATGTCTCACATAGAGAAGGTAGAGATCTCAGATACATGACCTTGAGAAAAAATTATACAATAGGAATAATAATGGGAGAATAGGATTACCAGAAGAAATAACACCTAGGCTGGTGATAAACCAAGTCAAGATAAATGCATAGGATGAAGATGGGGGTAAGATTATAAGTATTCATTTGTATATCAAAGGGTGTCAAAGGGGAAAATTGCCTGCTTCCTGGTGTACTCTTGCTTCTGCAATTCATTATTTGATTAAAGCTAAATTGACATCATGTGTGATTCAAAGACATAAAGTGAATTATGAACAATAATTCAAAATCTTCAAGGATTTTCCAAACTAGCCTCTAAAGACTTGGGCCACAATAGTTCATTCTAGAGGTACGTAATAGCCTTGGAATAAGATAATTGAACTTTAAAATATGGCTTTATACTCAATTTTTTTCATCTGATCTCAAAGAATAATATAACAGTGGAGATGCTAATTTATTTGCCATTTCACAAGGTTCATATAAAATTAAGTTATATATGTGAAATCTATGCCACATTTTTCATGACAGATGTTTTAGTTATTTTTATAATGGCTTTATTAAGATATAATTCATGAACATAAACTTTACCTTTTCAAAATAAGCAACTCATTGGGTTTTAGCACATCACAAAGTTGTGCAATGGTGCCCACTACATAATTCCAGAATATTTTAACAACACAAAAGAAATCCCATGCCCATCAGTGTTCACTCTTCATTCCTCATCTCACCACAAAATAAGCACAAATCAATATATTGTCTAATTGAATTTCATCTCCTTGACACATCTTAAAAGTGAATTCATAACATATGTGATCTTTTGTGCCTTCATTTCCATTTGGCATGTTTCCAAGATATATCCATCCAGTACAATAAATCGGAATTCACTCCTCTATATGAATAAATAACATTCTACTGCATAGATATATCACTTTATGTTTATCCATTTTTTAGTTCATGAATAATTGTGTTTTTTCCACTTTGGGCTATTAGAAATAATACTGTTAAGAATATTTATGCACAAATTTTCCTGTGGGTATATGTATTCAGTTATCTTGGGTATTTATCTAGAAATGGAATTGTTGGGGCATATGGTAACTATCCGTAACCACTCAAAGAGTTAAAAAAACCTTATTTCCACAAAAGCAATTGTACAACTCTGTAATATTATCATTAATGTGTGAGGGTTTCAATGTTTTCAATCCTTGCTACTTAACTGTAATTGTCTGCCTTCTTATTTTAGCCATTTGTGGGTGTGACATGCCATTTAATTTTGTTTTTCTATGCATTTCCCTAAGTACAAGTGAGGTTGAGCATCTTTTCATTTGCTTATTGGCCATTTCTTTTGGTCCTTTTATTGTAAAAGCAATGTTTAATGTGACTACCTGTTGAGAATCTCAGCCAAACATAATTCTCTGCATATTTAATTGGATTACCATAATATTTTTAAAGAACAATTTTATATAAATAATGAATATTCTTTATTTTCTGTCCTTTATTTGTTGTGATATGACACAGATGTAATAATAACAATAACAATAATAATAATAACAACAAATTAAAGATGGGGCTTGTTTATTTTAATAATAATGGAATATTGACTCTACAATTTGTCAAGTTTATCTAAGATGTTAGCAATGTTCAGTTATGGGAAGGAGGAAAAAGTTTTCTGATAACAAGTACTGGTGAGTATATGGAGAAAAGGGAGCATTTAAATATATCAGTGGGAATATAAATCAGTGCAGCCTCATTATAGAAAACAAAATTATTGAAAACAGTATGGAGGCATTAAAATAAAAATGAAAATATCATAAGATGCTACAATCCCACTACTTGGTATATTTTCAAAGGAAATTTACCAAGTATATTTGTACACTTGTATGTATACAAATACAAATATGTATACTTATATGTATACAAATTAGATATAATTATATAAAAAGTCGTTTATTGAAGAGACATCTGCATTCCTATATTGATTGCAGTGCACTTCATAATAACCAAGAACTGAAAACAACCTTAATGCACACCAATGACAAAAGTAAACACACACACACACACACACACACACACACACACACACTGAAATACTTTTCAACCATAATGAAGGATAAAACCCTATTTAAATGGAAGGTAGACACAGGAAAGTTTTTGCTCTCTGTTCAGTGTAATACAAGCATGTGGGGAAATAATATCTCTAATCTGAAATTCTGTTTTTGTTAGTTTATTCATTTAATACTATTTTCATTGTCACAAAATAAGATGAGGCATTTCTTTTTCCAGGGACTCAGTGATTAATGTCTATGCGTTTTTGTTGCCTTCTCAATCCCTCTGTGTCTGCACCCAGTTTAGAAATAAAATGTTCACAGTTTTCCCAGTCCATGAGAGTGGTTGAAAATTAAAGACTCTTATGCATTTATCTGCTATTATTCATGTGTTTAAAGCAACACCAGGGTTCTGATGTAATTCACTCCATATGGATATTTCACATGATGCACATAATCGGTTTTCACAACTAATTTATTCCTTGAATAGATTCAGTATTTTCTTTCTGTGTGTGAGCGATAGAATTATTTACCTTGATCACATTGCTACAGTTGAAAGAACTTCCATAAGGAGTCTCTCCAGGAAGCTCATTATTAATAACTTATGAATGTTTTAGCCTGAATCTCAGACTGCCTCCCCAGATCTAAGGCTGTGGATTCTTTTTTCAGATATAATGGTAGAAGTGAATTATTTTCTAATCTACATCATTTTTTACTTCTTGACATGGACTCTACTATAATCAAAATATAACCATTAACTCTCTTTATGTTGGGTCTATTTATCCCCACATCCATAACTACCTCGACACTTTGATTTGAAAGTCTTCTCTGTCTCTCCTCTTTGGCCCATACATATCCTATAGAATCTTTAAAGTTTAAATTCTTTCTTTGTAAAGCTACTTTTGATGATTGGAAATCACAGAGCTATTGTCTTTCCGATCAACTGACCATTTTTACTTTTTAATCCTTGATGGCTGCCCACTGTGTTAAGAAAAAAAAAGTTAAATTACTGATTATAGTTGAGTAGACACTATTATCAGGGTAACGTCCAAGTCTCCATCTTTACCTCATTCCACATTTATCACTCTCAGTATTTTCCAGTCACACTAACTCTTAGTTCTCTCTGACTCTATAGTAATGTTACCATAAAATTAGCACACTGAGGTGACAGTCATTTGTTAAAATTTTATTGGTGCATTGTAATTATATATCATAGTGAGGCTCAGAGTTAGAGCAACATATATGCACACAGTACTTGAATGCTTTCCTCAGAGTAACATGCTGTTCCCTTTCCTTTCCACGCATAATATTATCATTGATATAGATAACTTCACATTTGAACAAGCTGCCTTTTCAAAAAAGGTGCTGGGAAAACTGGTTATCTATGTGCCGAAAACAGAATTAAACTCCAATCTCTTACCCTGCAAAAGGTGCAATTCAAGATGGATAAAAGACCTAGAAGTTACTCCAGAGACCATACAACTATGAGAAGAAAGCAGAGGACCAACTCTCCAGCAGATAGGCAATGGCAGAGAGCTCCTCAGTAAAACTACCAAAGCTCAGAAAATAAAAATAAATAAAAATCAGGAAATGGGATAGGATCAGATAATAATTGTTTTGTTTGTTTTAATGTTTCTATTGGTCAGGAATCAAGGTTGGGGACAGCTGGGTTCTGTGCTTCAGGGCATGTCTTTAGCCTGCAGTCAGTGTTGTGGCTGAACCTGGAGTCTTATCTGAGTGCCTGGTCAAGGAGTAATCTGCTTCTGAGACTGTATAGAAGCTTCAATCCCTTGTATCCTGACTGCTGTAGTTTCTCTCTGGCAGCTGGCCAGGGGCCATCCACAGATTCTGCTTGGCAGCAAGCACTTGGTTTACTGTCACCTGTATCCCCCCAACAGAGTATCTTTCTTCATCAAAGTGAACAATGGCCCTTTTACTCTCTTTATAGTTAGCTTCATGGGATTTAATTTGGAGTTTGTAAGTCTTCCCTTTAGATACGTCTTAGTCATCAGCACTTCTATTTATGTATTATGGTCCTATGCATGCAGTTTTACTCTTTACTGTTTCTCTTTGTTAAAGTATTTAACAAATAAAGCAGTTTAAATTTACTTATTTTGCTCCTTATACTGAAATGTTAGCTCTCACATAGTAACATTGCCTCATCTACTCACTGTTCTCTCATGATGCCTAGCTGGTACTTAAAGTATCCCTGGAATATACACACATCAAAGGCTATATCCATTTGATGCAGTACTACATGCAATAAGGAATGGAATTTACATATCTATTTTTTGTTCAGCCTCAGGTAATTTTATTTCCTAACACACTTTATATGTATCCTCAGATGATAGTGCAAAGTCCAAGGCAGGCAATATTGATTGCTTTAATTTATATTCAGAACATCAAGGGTCAGGACGATTCTAACAAGGTGTAGAGAATGGTGTAAAGTATTTGAATCCCCATAAATTGGGGTGTTTGGAATCCACATCCTTCCATTAGGAGCCTAGTGTTTGTCTCCAGGGCTTACCATTTGAATGTGGCGGTTCTTTGAGAAAACAATAGTGCATACAAAGAAATGAGTGATGGAAAGAGGAAAAAAGAGAAAGAGGGAAAGAATATAAGAAAAGAAAACAACAAAATGAGAGGGTAAATTCTGTACCTGCTTCCTCACATATAAATGGACCAAAGTAACAGTAAACTTTCAGGGTCTTGTTGGGGGGGGAGAGACTACATAGACACATATATTATGCATAGATATTAGACATATATATATATATGCTCCAATTTTACTTGGAGCATCTATGTTCCTGTTGGCTTGTGATTTAATATTTATTTTAATTTACATAGAAGAAGCATTCTTACTGTGAAATTAAGTTAGAATATTAATTATGTTGCTATCTTCGGGTGATAAATGGTACTTGGTTCAAAATACTCAAGCATATGTTCTTAGAGTTTTAGCTCCCGCCATGAACCTCAAGTCAGTGAGACACAAAATACTTCAAATGTGTAAGAAGGATTCATTTGGGCCACTAATATTTTGCATAGCTGCATGTAAAACAGCCACTCGGCGGAATGAATATGTGGTCCGTCAGAACTTGGTTTGATTTCCATTATTCTACTGGAAGTCAATCTCTAAACAGTGTTTGTAAACTTTTCATTTTTGAAAAAGGACTTTAAAACCAGTACCACACGTACAAAAAAAAAAAAAAAAACAGAAATCATGTTGTTCTGTCATGGTTGTCCTGGTAAAGGGTCAGTTACCGAAAGGCACAACCCCAAAAATGGTCTTTGTCCAAGGGAATGTCAGTTACGGTGTAACTCATTTCATTGCCTGCATTTGAACTCCTGGATACCTTAAAACAGTTAGAACCTTGAATGTGGAGCAGTCCCAAAATATGTCCTTTCTTACTACTTGGTTGTATAAGCATCTCTAAAAATTGTCATATACTATAGTACAATGTAAGCATGTTGCTTAGATGCTAGGTTTCTATAATTAACTACTCAATCCAAACTCATAGCATGTTTTATAATCACCTATATATCTCATATGCAACCAAATAGAAGACTAAAGAAACAAAAGAGAGAAAGAGAAAGGAAGAAAGATAAAAGGAAAAAAGGGCATAAAGAAGGAAGGAAGGATGGAAGGAATGAAGGAAAGAAGAGAAGAAAATAGAGAAGAGGAAGATAAAAAGATAAAGGAGCCAAAGAAAAAGAAAAGAAATAATTATGGCTCATTTTCATAATACATAGTATAATAATTCTTATTTTATCAAACCACAATGATAATTTGAAAACTTACAGTCCTCGTGCAGAGTTAAGTGTCATAAAATTACATGTACTATTTATACTGTTGATAACTACATTTAATAATTTGATAATGTTTCTTCTTGTACTCAGGCTTAATACATATATAATTTATTTCAAAAAATTAAGCACAAACATTTTAATATGCCTTGGCAGATCATAAAATTGGTCAGTTTAAATAATATCTTCACACATGCATCTTGATCTAGTCTCTGCTCCCTATATAATACATTGTTGAATTATATTTAAGAATATTTAGTCAGAGTTATTTTCCCACTCACTTCTAACTCTTCATTAATGCTCCTTATTCCCTTTTCAATACTTTTTCTTATTTTTAGAGCTAAGTTTGAACCTAAGGTCATTCTACCTCTGAACTACCTTTTTATCCTTTATTTTGAAACGGTTTCAAATTGGCGAGGCTCTTTAAATTGGTGAGGCTTTTGCCAAGGTTTCTTTAAATTGGTGAGGCTCTTGCCAAGTTGCAAAGGCTGACCTTGATCATGAAATCTTATCTTAGCATCTCAAATACTGAGATTATGGGCATGTAACCGGCTGGCTCTTTTGCAGTACTTTACATGCTCTAAGATAAGAAATCCAAAATCTGTCCCAATATTTTATTTTTCATTATAACTCAGTTTAAAACACGTCAGAGACTTATAAAAATCAAATTTTCTATTTTAGAGATGTCTATTCAATTACATTTAGCCCTGTATATTGACCTAGTTTGCCTTCTTCATACTATTTCTTCACTTTGCTTTGTTCAGAATTGATTTAATGTTCTACAATTTATATTATTTGTTTTTTCATATTCCTAATATTCATCTAGGAAATATCAACCATTATTTAATATTGCCTGTCAATTTATGAAACAGGTGCATGATAACATAGGTATACTATTTATCAAGCCTGAACTCTTACATTGTGTTGCATTACATCGATGAGGTTGTGAGGATATCAGATGACACAGAGTCATTTAATGATACTTCTAAGTGGCCATTGGGCAAAACAGAAGTCTCAGTAATTGATTAAAGATTGGCAATCAATTGGTAGAAAAGCCAATTGTACTTTGCAAAATCACAAAAAGCCTTGTGCTTCTTTAAGTTCTGAATATGAGGTCATTTTTCTTTAGTCAATTTTATGAATTTAAAAGTAGTATCTCTAAAATATGTAATGTATGAATACCAGCTTCAGAAAGTCTAGCATTTTTATGGAGCCCTATGTGAAACAAATTCAAACAGTTTTCTTTAGTGGGAGAGAAAATCTTTGAAGTGAGTATTATTGAATTCTAAGAAAAACTGCAGTGATCTTACAGATTGAAGCTGCATTTGCAAACATGTGTTGCTTTAAAAAATGTTTAGATCTGTAACTTGCTTGCCTTTCATGAGATTCTCCCAGGACACTGAGAAACTCTCATTAATATGCAACACAGTAACAGATCCCTATTATAATAATCATTAACATTAGCATGCATGTTAATATTTTCTATGCTTACCATGTTAGTTTCTTGGCCATTTAATAGCTAAATGTTTGTCAGCCTAGGCACACAAGAGTCTGTGCTCTGCTCTTTGCTACATCAACAGGAACAGCAAGTTCATTTCTAATGAATCTCCACCCTCCATTTAGACCACCACATTTGCCATTGAATGAAAGCTTCATTTTAAATTGTATGATTTAATTTGGGGTATATTAGAAACTCTGAAATGAACAAATGTGTCATAATGGAATTTCATTGTGCCAGCAGATTTGCTTTCTGTTTAAATTAACATAAATTATATTCTATCTCTCAGCCTCACTTCTTTCTGTTCAATGTTTGTATTTTAAATGTTTTATTTGACTCTTCCAGATCATTTCTTCAACTTTGGTAGAAAAAGAATTCATAATCTTCCATGTTACTCTCTGCTGTCTATGCCTCCCACAAGGCCAGTTCATGCCAGATAATATCAAGTATCTGTTTATCTTCATCTAATAACCTTGTTCAAAGCCCCCTTATTATGGGCAGAGGGGCTGGATCCCCTTTTACATATTTACATAATTTTAATGTTATTTTTAAATTTGTAGCCTGATTTTCTTTCCAAAACTAGTCTGGAAAGTAATTACTTAGTATGGAACCAAGGGTCATCTTTATTACATCTAACTATATGGTTACTGCCTTTTTCATATATTCTTGATATTGACAAACTTGTTAAATAAGATTATAAATAATGAATTTTCATCAATTTATTTGATGAATTAGCTGAATAATTATACAAACATTATTGTATTAGATGCACTTTCACTTGAATACACATCTTTTTATATTTTGGGGTGGTCATCTACCTCAGGTTTCTCCCAGCTCATGTTTTCCACGGTGTAACTTTGGTCCATTGTTCAGTCTTCAATTTGCATGCTATTTCCTAAAGATATTCTCTCTTGATCTAGAACTTTACATTAGGTACTTGTATTGATTTTATCCAGATAATGAAACAAATTATCACAAACTCAGTGGCTTAATACAGTACAAATTTATTAAAATTCCAAAGGTCAAAAGTCTCACACTGGTCTCATTATATGTGTGTGCTCCTGTGTGCTTATTGTATGTAGGTTCTAATGGAGAATCCATTCCCTTTCATTAGCTTCGAGATGCCATCTGCATTTTCTGCTTCTTAATATATAAACTCCATCTTCCAAGACAGCAAGTCTAGTTCTTTTCTAATAGTCTACATGCTTCCCTTACTTCTGCTCCTTCTATTCTAAGGCCTCATGCAGTTCGATTAGGTTCACATGGATAATCTAGTCTATGCTTCCCAGGGTAAGATCAGCTATTCAATGGCCTTAATAACATATTGCTATGTAATGTAATGTATTCATGTGTTCTGAGTATTATGATGTGGGTATTCTCAGAGACCTTTATTCTTATCACCACACCATGCATACAAGTGGCCCCATATCAACACATTGGTATTGTCATGGCAGCATTTTTTACATACAGTATTGTCTATTTCTTTGTCTATATTCCACACTCACATGCTCAATTCACACTACACTAGAGTATACATTTTTAATACATTTCACATCCTTTGTTTCATCCTAAAAAATAGTAGCAGAAATTTAACAAATCTGAGTTGAAATGAAATGTAATAGAAATGTGTATATGCATTTGTATGTGTATGTGTGCATACATTTTTTCATTTTTTCTGAAATACGATTTGGGTAACTGAAAATTAGCAAGTAGAATATTTGTTGTTTTGTAAAAGATGACAATGACTTCCATATACTATATATATATATATATATATATATATATATATATATATATATTTAATTACTTATTGTGCATTCAATACCTCAATATTGTCAGTTGTATCTCAAAACTAGGATATCAGAAATATAACTACCAATTCTCCTCAATCAATAAAGTGTTCCTCATCCAAATGCCTCTGAGTTAGAAGTTGCTACGAACTGTAAGTCTATTATTGATATTTCTTTTTCACTTACCCTATGACCAATGCATTAGTGGCAGAAAGCTCCACCCTTAGTATAGGTCTTAAGCCTGATTACTCCTATTTGGGTTTTAACCTACATAATTTAAGCCACCTTCACTCAAACCTTTGCATCAGTCTGCCTAGGCTACCATAATAAAATATCAGGGTGGGTGGCTTAAGCCACAGAAATTTATTTTCATTTTCATTTGATATTTTTACAGTTTCTGTAGCTGGATATCTAAGACCATTGTTCTGGAGAGATCCATTTCTGCTGGGGGCTCTCTTCCTGCCTGCATCTTGCTGGCTTCTTCTTGCTGCATCTTCATCTTCACAAGGCCTTTTCTCTGGAAATGGATTTTCCTACTCCAGGTGTGACTTCATTTTCTTTTGTGCACCCCAGCCCTATTTAATTAGGACATGAACTTCACACCCTAATTTGACCTTAATTATTACCTGGTAGGTGCTGTCTCCAACTATGGGCACAATGCAGATTGGGGCTTCCATATATAAATTCCTGAGAAACAAAATGAAATCCCTAACAAGCTTCTAATGGGGCTTCTTTCTACTCTTACTCTTTGCAACCCTTTGTCCATATGACAAATAGATTATTTCAAGTTTTAATTTTCAATATAACTTTTTCAAAATAAATAATTTAGACTTACAATTTCTTAGATTGAAGCTCCAATTTGAGGGACTTGCAAACCTCTTGCCAGCTAATTTCTGCCTAGTTGTCTAATTCAATCTTGGGTTACTTTTTTGTCTTTTTTTTATTAATATCTCTATCTCTCTTATGGCTATGAGTGTGGAGTCCCATGAATGGAGCCCTAGCTCTTGGTTTTTTTGTGATCAAAAGAAAGAATTCAGGCAGAATTTCAAAGTGGTGTATTGTGTAAGCAAGACTTATTGCAAGGAAAAGTGAGCCCTCCAAGAAGAACAAAGACAGGCCTCAAACTAACAGTAGGAGACCTTCAGAATAGATCCTACCTCATGCTTATATCTGACTTTAGTTATCAATTGTTTGGAGAGTTCTGAGGTATTCAATTGATAGGGCTGAGTGAAAGAGGGGATTACAAACCTACGCTGGCCATTTCTCATGTTTTCACCTGTAACAACCCAAGTGAAACCCAGTGGTGGGCAAAACCACATTTCTAATAATGTGTTAAAAGCACTATAATTATACAAGGGGGCACGTTAGGTTGGTTTCTTGGTCAGCATTCCAATGCTATAATCTGACGACTTGACTACATATAGAAAGAAAGATTTATTTGTTCACAGTTTACTTAGGGGTTTTAGAGTTTAGTCCATTGAAGGATGGGGACCATGGACTTCAGGTGTAGGTTCAGAGAAAATATATGACAACTGTAAGGACATGATCCTGCTAAACTGTGCAGCTACAGATGTGTACTCATTTATATAAGTGTGGCTGGGCATGCTGGTGAGTTGTTACCTGTTCCATTTTTCCCAGTACCCTATATGAAAGACAGATCTGTATAATAAAGCTGCTGTTTGTTTTCCGTCTGATGGCAACTCCATGTGCTTCTTTCTCTCTGGGGATTTCAGAACCTAAACCTTTCCTGTGGCCCTTGACCAGTCCCCGACAAATGGCATAGTCAGTGAGATTTAGTAGCCCAATAACGTTTCTGGAGCAGCAGCCCTATGAGGAACAACCAAGGATGGAAAAGGTGTTCCCCCAAATTTCCTTTGGTTTCTTATGGCATGGACTTCACTGAAATACTGGAACACAAATCCAGCTAAAAGAAGTCTGGATGCCTCATAAGTGCAAGAACCAAGCATTCCACTGAGCATCTGTAGCTCTGCAGGCTGGGCAGAATGCAGACAGTGGTGGAGATCAAACTGGAGTTTGAGGTAGTATGACTCTGCTGCCTGTGCTGGCAGAGAAAGAACTGTACTGTGCACCTCCTCCCACTGCCTCCTCAAAAGGGACTGTTATCTAACTCAGTGGCAGGCACATGCCACCAGGCTGGAGCAGTGGTGAAGGCTGAGACTCTGGGGCACTGAGACCAGATCAGTACAGGGTGCAAAGGCCAGTGTGGTCAAGCAGGGAGGGGCGGAGAGTACAGTTACCCCAGGCTGCTTCTGGGATGAAGTGATTCACCCAACTAGCTTCTGGTTCTGAAAGTCCATTCCCACCTCCATACCAAGAAACTTAAAGGGACCTCCAGCCTCTGGGGCAGCTGAAAGGCACTGCAACCCCCAGAAGAACTGATAGAGATTGGGAGGCTGCCAGTGCAGACAGACCACAGGAAGGTGTACCTAAGACTCTGAAAGTGCCCAGTCTCCACAGCGACCCTAGGATAAGTGTATCCAGCATCTGCTGGAAATGGTTGAGAAGTGGCAATGACAGCATCTAATTTTGATCACTCCCTGTGAGAAGATAGAATACCAAACCATTAAAAACCTTTGGCTCTCTGGTAGCAGTTTTGCCCAAACCAAAGCTGAGTACATTCTAGGGATGGACATACTTCAGGGATTGATGGTACAGGCAAGTATCAGACAATTCTGGCTACAGGTTATTGTGGTAAATACTATTACTAGAGAATATCCTCATCATGTTCCCTTACAACTCCCCCAAGCCACAAGGATTGTGAATGTACAGCAGTACAAGTTAGGAGGTGTACATGAGAAAATTGGACAAAGGATCCTAAGAAAAGGCAGATGTAATTCTTCCAGCTCATATCCCATTCACCTCTCCCATGCAGCCCGTGTGAAAATCTGATGATCCTTGCTGCATGACTGTAGTTAAATAAAGTGACACTGTACTTGCATGCAAGGATACCTCAAATCTCAGAACTGATTGGTCACCTGTCACAAAAACTGGGATACTTTAGTTATTTTGTAGACTTGGCAAAAGTCTTTTTCTCCAAGAACAATTTACTCTTACTTGGGAGGGGTGCCAATAAACTTTTGTGGTATTGACTCAGGGATATCTGCATGGTCTCACTTTGTGTCAGTCTGGTGACAAAAGATTTGGCTTCTTGGCGGAAGACTGGGGCTATACATTTGTTCCATTTTATTGCTGATATTATGCTAACATCTCATTATCTTTTAGGGTTAGAAGAAGCTGCATTTAGTCTCCCAGCTGCTCTCTGAGAATGGGGTGGGCTATCAACAAAGTCAAAGCCCAGGGATCTGAGTACTCTTTCAAATTCTTGAGAGTTTTCTGCTCTGGTAAGATGAAGGTGTTACTTAAAGCAGTAATAGATAAGATACAAGCATAACCTCAACCAGGAATGGCCAGTTACAGATGTATCTGGGTCTTTGGGAGTTTTGGTGAATGTTTATACTTCACTTAACTATGCTTATCTCCTTATGCTCGTTTGTCTACCAGGGGAAAAAGTTGAGATTGGACCTCTAAAATGAAAACTGCATTTACTACCACCACGAGGGTGGTGACGCAGATGAAAACTTTGCAGGAATGAGACCCTGTAAATTATTTCCTGCTAACAATTCAATTGGATGACACAAGTGTTGAATGGGGGTTATAGCAAAAACAAGGCACTAGAAATAGTTCAACTGAATTTTGTTCACAGCTATGGAAAGGGGCAGAGGCACACTATTTTCTCAATAAAAAACCAGCCATATATATTTCCCTCTTAGCTTGTGATCCCATTACAAATACTAAGTCAGTGATTGTACAGACCACTTACTCTTATTGAAGCTTAGGGCCAGTACATTTCCAAGAGATAGCTCCTGGAAGAGAAATAGCTTCCAAGAAATCGCTCCCTTGGGATACACAAAAGTGGAAAAATTCCAAAGTCCCTATGAGAAAGAGAACCCACAGAAATGATAGATGCCCCAACTTTTTATGAGAAAGGGTATCTATGAAAGTAAAAAAAAAAAATGGTTCAAATCTATGAGAAAGGAAAAGCTCTAATCCTTGCAAATGTATGGTATCCAAGGAAGTGGGAGATGTCTCAAGTCCCTAAGAAGAAGAGAGTTTCCCTATGCCCATAGAAGCATGGTACACAAATGGCTATAATCATGGACAGCTGTCCATGTGAGAGGCTGTGGCCTTATAACCCATCACAGAACCCTTTTGGATGAGAACTGTGTTGAATGCTTTAGCCAATGTGTCAAGTTTCAAGTGGTTTGACTAGTCCTCATTAAGGAGACTGGACCATTGCATGTCTACACCAATAATTGGGCAGTCTATGGAGGGCCAATATTTTAGCTGCCTCAATGGGTAGCACAAGACTGGTTGATTGGGAACTGCACATTGTAATACAAAATTATGTAGGAATAATTGTGGAAGGAGCTACTATGCACCATATTATGGGGCATAAGCCTTTTACAGTCCCTGGGTAATAATGTTGCTGAGAAAACTTTAGTAGAAATCCAGGCTTTCTGACTACTTACGGATCCCATTTTGGTGGCACTGTAGTTACATAAGAAACTTGTACATGTAGGCGATCACACCATGGGGCATGTAACCTGGCAATGGGGATTTGCGGTTGGCAAAAAAGCTTATAGCAGTGCCCTTAATGTACAGAACACCACTCAGATGTGCAAGGTGATTTTGCAAGATAAAATAGCATTAAATGTGTTCACTACTGCACTGGATAAAATGTATGTTTTTCTCCATATAGAGTACTTTGTATATATCCCAGGCCAGTAGCTTTAGCAAAGTTGTATGTGGAAATACATGCTATTCAAGCTTTATAGGGGAATCCTGGTGAACCTCAGTGTGTTTCTCCTGGACATGAGTAGTGATTACCCTCACCTATGTTAATGGAGGACTAATTATCATTTTTTGAACCCTCTGTTACCACTGGTATTTAGGGCTAGTGCAATGCTTTCTGGGCCAAGTTATGCATGACCATGCTGTACAAGATGGAGTGTGAGGCCCAGAAAATCAGGTCAGGGGTAAAGACCCGACCCTTTTAAACTATGAAGCTACAATTTTGTGCTAATTTTAAAGGCATGGCTGGAAAAATACAACAGGCCTTTACACATAGATACTGGCATGGTGCATGCATCATTTTGTCTAGAAGTCACTGCAAGGTATGAGTCTATAGAATAAAACTGCTATTTGTTCTTCTCCTGATGGTGACTTCGTGTGTTTTTTTTTTCCTCTGGAGATCTCACTGCCTGAAGTTTTCTCTCTACTCCCAGCTGGTCCCTGACTGAACACCCAACATGAGAACATGGTGGCCACAGGAGAGAGAGTGTAAGACTTTACTCTCACATCGTGAAGGGCGGCAGTAAAAAGAGAGCAAGAAAGAGGATTCCAAAATACAAACAGAAAACCTAAGGTCACACCTCTAGAGACTCACCCTCTGTAACCTCACTTCATAAGCCTAGGTTAACACCAAAATAAATACATACTAATGGATTTATATACTGATTAAATCATAACCCTCATGACTTAAGTATATCAAACTTGAGCTTTTCAAGTGTCATTCTTTATCTGACTAAAACAGTTGGTTTGGTTTTTCTATGCACAATTGTATGTAGTATTCTCCTAAGTTCTTAAAAGAAGGAGTTATATTTTTATTTTAATTGTATGTATTTATTGGTACAATGTAATTTTACCTCATAGTGAGTTTCAAGGTGTTAGAAATATACATGGACACATTCCATAGTGTATTTCTTTTCATATATACCACCTCTCTGCTTTCTTCCTCCTTACTCTTGTTAGTGAGATTGGTAAAGAAATCTTCTTTTATAAACAATATCTTATTTGAACTATTTCCTTCCTCAATCCTACTTTTTTTCTTCTTTTCTCCCTTCCCCTATTTCTTCCACTATCCTACTCTTTTCTCTCTTCATTTTAAAGAAGTCTCTTTTGCTTTCTGTTTTTGTTCTAATTTCCACATAAGAGAGAAAATATGCAACTCTTGACTTTTTGAGACCTGCCAATATCACTTAGTACAATAATATTCAGTTCCATACATTTTGCTGCAATGACATAATTTTGATCTTCTTTATTGTGAAGTAAAATTCCATTGGGTACATACACCACATTTTCATTATTCGTTTGTCTTTTGATGAACACCTAAGTGTGGTTTCATAATATGGCTATTGTGATTTGTGCTGCTATAATCATGAATATACATGAATCATATGGTATGCTGACTTTTTATTTTGTAAAGATACAGAGGAGAAGGATAATCAGGTCATATGGTGGTTCCCTACTAGCCTTTGAGGAACTTCCATATTTACCTTAAAAGTTGTTGTACTAATTTGAAAATCCACCAGTGGCATAGAAAAGTTCTTATTTCCCCACATCCTGGCCAGAATTTATCTTGTTTGTATTCTTGATGATTTTCATTCTAATTGGATTTAGATGGACTCTCAGCGTAGTTTCAATGAACATTTCCCTGATTGCTAGTGATGTAGAACTTTTTCTTCATATGCTTATCAGTCATTTGTATTTCTTCTTTTAGGAAATATCTATTTATTTTAATAAAAAATTGTTCATTGGGACATTTGGCTATTTTGGTGTTAAGATTATTTTTGTGTGTGTGGTACTGGGGGTGGAACCCAGAAGCTTTCTAACTCTGGGCTATACTCCCAGACCTATTTTATACTTTATTTGGAAACAGGGTCTCACTAAGTTGCTAAGAGCCTCACTAAATACCTGAGGTTGGCTACGAACCTGTGAGATCCTCCTGTCTCAGCCTCCCCAGCCTGGAGATTACAAGTGTGTGCCACCATGTCTGGCTAAATTTTTGAGAAATAAAAATTTTGACTAGAAGTTAACCTCATTTTGATGGGTGTAAAGGAGAGTCAGTCTGTTTAGAGTGGTTCTAATGTGGATACAAAGTGTGGAAGCACTGATGGAACTTGTTAAGTTTCAGGAGTCTGCCTATTTAATGGAAAGCCTGAGGCCATCTCAGAATGTAAAAATGTCCTTAAGGGGAAGAAAGTCCTGAAGGAATACTTAGTGACATGCTTCTCAGAGTTCATGCCCAGGGTGGGAAGTTCCAGAAGCATGGCCCCAGGTACTTATGATTATTTAGCTATCTAACAGCTCTTCTTTGCATTTCTGTGCCCCTTCTCAGGAAGCTCTTTACTCAGAATCTTTGGTTCTCAATTTTTAGCTCCAATATTACTACCACAGCCTTTTCACCACTTTATAAAGCATATATCCTCTAACTTAATGAAAGCCACTGTAGCCGTGTTTTACATGGTACATGATTCCACTGTCAGCAAGCTAAGGATTAGATGACACAGCCCTGAGTGGTACTATTCAACTTTAGAATCAAATGTTTTCATATTGCTACCAAGAAAACAACTATTTATGAATAGATGTTTCTGTTCTGCTGAAATACATCCAATCTAAGTAACAGAAGGTAATTAGCAGAGAATCTAATCAGCAGCCTTGCTTTAGTGCCCATCATTAAAAAGCTTAACTGTTTGCACCATTTTTCTTTTCTGCTTTATGAAGAACTCATTTATGTACCATTTCAATGCTATTGTAATTGTGAGTGAGTTTTATAGGGGGATTAAATTACTGGCCTCAGTTTTACAACACAAACATTACCTGGAGACTTCTATAACCCAGCCATAGGAGGAAATAGAAAAAAAGGGAAAATTTATCATAAAAATACTGATGCTGAAGCTGAACTTGGCTGCTCATTGGTTTGATTGATCTGAAGCATCACATTAAGATTCTAGAACATGTGTTTTAAAACATCTTTTTATTTCTATGACTTTTTCTTGCCACAAATTCTTAACAGCTATACACTGGAGAAGATGGATGCACCTAGAAAGACTGAACATTTAAAAGACACAAAATGTCAATTCGTAAATATTTGAGCATTTGGTTGACATCTAATTTCATGAATAGAGTTGCCAAAACTGCTCTCAGTAATGAAAAAAAAAAGAAAGAAATCAAGTGATTCATGTAGCTGGAGGCAACTGCAGTTATATTTGTCGAGAAAGGTCAGTGTCTTAAGAAGAATAAAATTCACTCAGTAAAGTATTTATTAGCCATTTCTTTCTTGTAATAATATTAAATAGATGTGCAAATCATGGATTTCAGTAGCTTTATCTAAAATGAGAAAACAGGCTTTTCCTTCAAAGACGGTTGATTTCAATCTATAAAATAACAACAAAAAACAACAAAAGACAAATCTTATCCTTTTCCACATCACATATCATTTCATTTGCAAGTTAACTATGGTCAACTATGTTTTGTTTCTCTGTAGACAAGTATTTATTTTCTTCTAATTTTTTCTTTTTTTTTTCCTCTTGCTTTCTGTGCATATGTCTCTTCATCCTCCCTCCATTCTTTTTTATGGTACTGGGGTGCTCAACCACCAAGTTACACTACCAGCCCTTTTTACTTAAAAAAAAAGTTTCTTTCTACATAGCAGAAGGTGGCTTCCAACTTGCAGTCCTCCTGACAGTTTCCAAAGTACTGCAATTACAGACATGCACCACCATATGCAGCTTCAATGCTTTTTTTTTTAAAAGTTAGATTAAAAAGGAATGTTGAAGATAAAGATGTCAAAACCAGCATATTACACGTTGCTTAATTTACCATTCATCATTCATTTTATTACACTTTTAATTTTATTCCAAGAGCATTTTTATAATAACCCATTCAATTACAAGTAACTGTTATTGTCTCTCACCTGAAAGGATCAAAGATCAGAGAGGGAAAGTAACTAATGCAAGATACAAGTATGTAGTTGTGAAATTAGCATTGCAAGACCCTTCTATAGGAAAATGTGAAAACAACCTGGAATAAAGATAAAATATTCAGGTGAGATGCAGAGCCATGACAACCAATTTTTCCTCCAATAATCATAGCTTATCTAGACTATGATAGCTACATGACAGTTACCCACATGGAGATTCAGTGAAGAGAGGAAATCGTTAACCAGTTACACAGGGAGACAGTCTTAAAGAGGAAGGAAGGCAAGAGTGTGGGTGTTCCTGGGTGCTAGTAGTTATGTTTGAATGAACAATTATAGTCTTTCACTGATTTCTGTGAACTTAACTTCTATTGACTCAACTTCTGCCCCTGAAAAAAATCAAAGGGCTGTAAAAGATAAAAGGATTTATCTTATTTTTTGAGACTTCCTAGCATTGATAAGTCCTCATTGATTGAACAGTCTTAACTCATATTTACATAATCAATATACTTACCCTTTCTTATCCATAGTCATACTGCAATACAGAAACTACATTATTATTTTTCTTTAGGCTGGGAGCCTTATAAATTTATATGGCCAAATTAGCTAGTACCTACTAATCAGGAAGGAAGGTATAAGTTATTTAAGTATTATTAAATAATTAATACAGTATTTCATTCATTATTTATTTAAACATGGACTGCAAGAACCTAACACTGAGCAAACAGTAATTAGGAAACACAGAAATGTCTCTCCACTGCATAGCTTCTAAATCAGACAGACACTGGTTAAATAGTGAACTCAATGAGCATAAATATATGATAAATTTTTCTAAAAGGATGTGAAATTAAGGTACCATAACAAAAATGTATGCATGCCTAGGATGTCTTGCCTGTTGAGACAGGCAAGAAGGTAGATCCTGGAAATGGTGAGTGAAGGGCAAATGGTAATGGGGGCTGAGCAAGTGGACTGGAATCAGGTATGTGAAGAGATGGGAAGCCATATTTAAAAGTTTGGCAAGCTTTGCCTGCTAAAGATGCCAGTTGATGCACTGTAATCTCACAATAAAAATAAATATATAAATAAATAATGCCAGTTGAAAGGGCCATAGAGACTAAAAATCATGTACAACACTTCAAAAGTTTTACAATAGGGTGAAGCATTTCTCATTAACGAGGAGAGGAAGATTAAAGCCATTTCATAGCACAATTAAAGTGTTACATTACTGAAATGCTAATGAACTTAGCCAGTAACTAATTCAGTATATAGTCTGAAACGGAAGAAGGCTAATATCTCTTTCCTTTAAAAAAGAAATGACTTTTTTTTCAAATGTGAGAGCATGTATTGACATCATTAAACATGCCCCTACACAAAAATTAAATGCACACATTTGAAAATACTCCTTGCCTATTAAAATAATCTTTATAAGCCAGGTATAGTAATAAAGTACTTAGAAAGTTGTTACTGGAAGACCATGGGTTTGAAGCCAGTTTTAGCAACTTAGTGCGGCCCTCAGCAACTTAGACCCTGTTTCAAAATTTAAAAAAAGTAAAATTGATATGGGGGTATAACTCAGAGGTAGAACACCCTACATTCAATTTTCAGTAACATAAAAAGGAAAAAAATTAATTACATATACTAAATCAATAAATATATAAGACTGATAAGTAGAGAAAATTAATTAGAATGGTAAAGGACCTAACCAAAATGTCAGCACAGGACTTGGGTTGTCAATTTAAGAACACATCCATAAACTTAACTCCTGTCATAGAAAAAATATCATCTCTTATAACTTCCATAATCTAAATAATAAAATAAGTCTTACTCGTAAGGCAAGGCTATCATTCCAAATCCACTCGTTGCTTTCTTTTTGCTTCTCATTCACAAACCTGTTAAACCTTTACTGGAATTAAAAAAAAAATCTAAGCACAGATGTGGTGTTTGTGGAAGCTCATACCTGATGCTTGTATTCATAATCTCTTCTTTTTCAAAATGTATGTGACTGGCAGAGGTATATGAAAGAATAGATGGTGATCTGGTAAAATCAAGCTCTTTTATTCTATATGTGAAAAAGATAAATGGAATTTTACTGATCATATTGGGATTCGTTTAGAAATTAAAACCAATAATAACTCCCTTGTCTTCCAAAGAAGTTCTGCTGAGGCTGACTTAAAACTGTGACCTCATGTACTTCAAAACCTGCTTCTTTTTTGAATTGTTCAAATTCAACCATCCATCTATCCCTCCATCCCTCCATCCATATTTCATATGTATCTATTTATCAGCTATTTATTTTTAAACTCTATTCGATACTTTCTTAAAAAAATGGTACCAGTTTAGGAAAATAGACAGCATGATAATCACTTTAGTGATAAAAAGTAAAATTGGATGGACTTTAGTGTTAGCTGGACCACTGGTAAACACCAGCCAAAAATTTAACTGAAATTAGGGTTATTAATTTCATACTGGTTTATTCAACAAATGCATTGTTTCTGGACCCAGTCTCATAAACATTTAGATTCAAATAGATATTGGGGTAATCATAGTTCTTCATCTTATAGAGCTTATTGTCTACTAGTACTTTTCTGGGGTTGAAATATTTTTCCCTTCTGCTTTTGTTTTCTGAAAGCATCAAGCAGAAAATTGAAAAGACAGATACTGAGCATCCACCTTGTGTGTGGCACTAGCCATATTTTAGTTTGTATAACACCCATGATATCTCTTACAATACATTTCCTTCACAATATGTCTTGTCTTACAAATAAAAAAAATGTTTTCAAACAACATGGCCTGTGTACCACAGCAAATATGTATGAGGCCAATGCAGCTCAAATATTAAAGTTTACAAAGAAATCATATAGAAAAATGTGTGCTCCTTTGCCTTTCTCTAATTAGGATTGGAGAAAAAATTATTTCTATGTAAAATTTCTGTCACATAAAGATGAAAAATCCAGAATTTCCTACTGATAAAAAATTAGTTGATGTAGAATAAAGACAAAAGGCATGCACTAAAGAATTTAGAAAAGATAAACACCCTTGAGCCCATATTGACATTTTCCTGCTCAAGGTGTTTAGTTAACAACTATACATGTACCTAAGAAAATGATGATAGACTAAAATTATAGCCAAACTCACACTTCGGGAAAGGTTAAAAAAAGAAAGAAAATAACCATTATTTTTAAATACAGACTTTTTTCAATTTAATCCAGATTTTATTTTTCCATAGATGATATTTTAAGAGTCTCTAACAGAACACAACAATCCTAGAAGTCCTAGAAGAAAAGATAAACATCCTTGCATTTATTATTGAAATAATAAATACTGATAAATAGTAATAATGATAAAGATACAACTTGGTTAAAAAACAAAATAGAAATGCAATACTTAAATATTTACATTGTGGGGAATTAGAGGATGTTATATTTTTTCTTTTTTCTTTTTTTTTTTTTTTTGCTGTAGTGGAGATGAAACCCAGGGGCATTCTACCTCCAAGCTATACTCCCAGCCCTATTTTTTATTCTTTATTTTGAAGCAGGTTCTCACTGAGTTGCAAAGGGCCTCACCAAGTAGCTGAGGCTGTCTGTGAATCAGGATCCTTCTGTTTCAGCCTCCCAAATGCTGAAATTACAAGCATGCGTCACCACACCAGGCTTATTTTTTTTTTACTTTAATAATAGATTAATATCCCGGTGTGGTGCAGTGTGGTCATGATCAAGAATAGAGGATAAAAAAATTAAGGAAAGAGAGGAATAAGACAAAATTAGGTTTGGAGATTGAAATAGTCAGTTGGTCATTCTATACCACACAGAACCTTGCAAACACCCAGAGTCATCTCTATATGGCAACAAACTAGACTGCAGGTATTTTAATCAAATGAAGGGGTCACTGATTTAGGATTTTTTAAACCCAAGAATACCAAAATAAATATATCTGTGTAAAACTCAATAGAACAATTTTAATGATATGCAATGTGTGCATGAGATTTGGGATAGGATTAGAGATGTAGAAACTGCTTTAGACCAATGCTTGTGCTCCTCTCCTCTAATTAAAATTTTGGAATCCTAATCCACAAAGCAATCTTACTAAGGCATGTGGCTGTTGGAATATGATTGGGATATTGCTATTTATTGTTCTCCTAAAAGAGACCCCTAAGAGTTTTTTTTTTCTTCTACCATGTGAAAACAGCAAAACATGATCATCTATTCATTAAGATGCATACATCACCAGAGAGTGAACCGGCTAGTCTCTTAACTTATGTTTTCCAAATAAATATCTATTAATGATAAATCACCCAGTGTATGGTAATGTTTTATGGAAAATTACTTAGAGAGATGGGTTTCTCTATAAGAAACTCACAATCTAGTAAGATAATTTGAGATATAAAGTGTACTGTTCAAAGTGCCTCACTAAATATATAAAGGCTTAAGCTTTTAATAAGATCTCTTTAATAAGGGATCAGAAAATAAGAAAAAAAAATCTTTAATTTGAGCTAGATAGATCTGAGAACTCCTGATTGGGTTGGTAGAGTGAGCTTTGAAGTAGATATGAATAAAAATAATTCCAGATGGGAATACTTCAGGAATAATGCTAAATTGTTGACGTATATGGGGAAACACATAACATGTGGGATGTCCAACAATACAAGAGAAAACTGCCATTCACTGGTGAAGTAGATCATGGGGTTATCAATGATTCTGAAAGCTAAAATGTCCTGGAGGATTTTGAAATATTCTATCTTAAATTTCATTAAAAATTTGACTTGATAATAGTGTGTGGAGTGCTTTGAAACTAAAGTTGAAAATCCAGAGAATCAGTTTGAGAAATTAGTAGAATACTTCAGGAAGAACATAGCAAAGGTATTATACTAACATGCCTACAAGTACTTTTTTATTTTTTAACATAAGAAGACTAGACATACTATGGGAGCAGTCATTAGTACTCCATGTTGTCAAAGCCCCAGTGTTGTGATTAGAAGGCACATACAGTGAGATCTGTAGTGTGCAGGCCAGCAGTGCATTTATCAGTTGGAAAATAATGAGCAAGTTGTAATGGTTTTGATTTAGAATACCCCCCATAGTGCTCATGGAAATAAGTTAGCAATGATGGAACCAGGGCTTGATTATCAAACAGGTTCTTGGGGATAATATGGTTCCTTATCCCTCTGAGCTCTCTCTTTCTCCTCTCTCTTTCTCTCTTTTTCTTTCTCTGCTTCCTACCACAATTCCCTAAGCTTCCATCTCTGGCATCACATGAACAAAATCCAGACTCTCCAAAAAGACTCTAAAGAAACAATTCTTCCTTCTTTTAGGTTGTTGGTCATTTGTTTTGGATTATATTAGCAATAATGTTGGCTGAGACATAAAAGGAAATGCAATATCAAAACTGAATTTAGTTTGGCTATTTGAGCTCAAAGTTGGTTATTTTCCTTGTCCTCTATTTTCTATCCTTAAAGTACCACCCCCACTGTGTTAACTTTTTAAAAAAAAATTCGATTCACAAGAATAAAATGTTCTTTATTTATCATAGCACTAAACAATATATACTTATTGATAAACATGATTACTAATGGGGAATAAAAACGTACTTAAGGAGCTACTCAAAGATAACTTAGACTACCTCACAACAAAAATGGCAATTCCTTTGCTTTCAAGTGTGGAATTTTCAAAAGATAATTTCATCTGTTTCCAAAGAGCCGTTGGATCTGCCTATCCTTTGCATATGTGAAACCTGAAATTAATTCACAATTTGAAAGAAAATGATATGTAAGAAGGAGGGCAGATGCTACTGCTCTCTTAAACTCACTTTGTTCCCCAATTATGTTTCTGAGTCTCAAAAAATAGGAGATAATATTCTTCAAAATGGGATTAGACAATTAGACTTTTCTAAGGTCCTATACATCTATCAAGTATACTTTAGATCTAAAATATTCTGTTACTGCTTAAACGGGTGATTCAGAGATTTCCCAATTAGTTGCAAATTCCTAAAGTGTGCTATGAACAGAGTTTTTGAATTTCCACACTAGTATATTACGTCCATCTTTTTGAGTAGGATGATCTTTTTCTCTAAAAAAATATTACTTAAACCTCTATTCAGTTACCACTATTTCCATTTAGGATCCTCAAATTTTCAAGAAGATACTTTCATGGATTATGAGATTTCTTTGTTCTTGAGCCAATGATAGTTTATTTTGAGACTTTATTCTAAAATTCACATGCTCAAAGACCAAGGTAGGGGTGTGTGTGTTTGTGTGTGTGTGTGTGTTTGTGTGTGTGGAGAGAGAGAGTGTGGGTGTGTGATCATGTATCATAGTAAGGTTGAAAGAGAGGAAAATATTCTAATTTATAGAAAAAAATTATATTCAAAGAGCATTCTGTAGGTTTTTGAAATTCAAATCACTAAAAATTTGTGACAAGAATACCAATAATGATCATATACCCAATGGGATTATTGTAGAAATTGGTGCAAGCATGTATAAATCTGTAAAATAAAAGAGTACCCAGTAAACCATGCATAGTGGTGCATACCTATAATCCCAGTTCTTGGGAGGCTGAGACAAGAAGATCGTGGGTTCAAATACAGCCTCGGCAATTTAGAAAGTTCTTAGAAACCTACTTAGAAAAATGCTGTTTCCAAATTAATAAAAATAAGATAGATTTGGGTATAGTTCAGAGGTAGAATGCCTGTGGGTTCAGCCAGGCATGGTGGCACATGCTTATAATCCCAGCATTTGGGAGGATGAGACAAGAGGATTGGGTAGGTTCGAAGCCAGCCTCAGCTAATTAGTGAGGTCCTTTGTGACTCAGTGAGCCCCTGTTTCAAAATAACAAATAAAAAAAATAAGGGAAGTGTTGCTCAGAGGTAGAATGCCCTGAGTTCCATCCCCAGTACCACACACACACACACACACACACACAAAAAAAAAAAAAAAAAAAAAAAAAGAATGTCCCTGGGTTTAATTCCCAGTACCACATTGAAAGAAAAAAATCACCCAGTTAAAGCCAAAACAAAAATCTAAGCAGGGTATAAGTAACATTCTTCTTATAAAGTAATAAAAGAAAAACAAATACAAAGGTATTTAAATATGCTTTCAGTAGAGGGAGCTGAGAAGTTGTTAATTTTTCCAAAGCATAAGCAAACAGTTAACAGTTAAGAAAGGAGAAAAAACAAGATTAAAAGGCAATCCACTACCCTAAATACTGGAGAGACGAACAGGCAAATGCAGAACGTCACAAATTATCTAAGGATGAGCCTCTTTGAGAACCATAACCCAGGTAGGAAAACCTGAAATGCAAATAAAAAATAACTTGATTCTCTGTATGGACAACTCAGAGTTTAAAACTCCATAGAAAAACACTATGCTGCTATGAATTTCAATTCCAGGTGCTCATCTAGGGCCTTCTAGTGAAAATTGGAGAAAAATTCTGGTGTGCTTTCACCAGGAAGAGTTTAAAAATCTTTTTTGATTAGTTTTGAAGATGATAGAGCATTCCAAATTTGACAAGAATTTCTCTTACAAGAAATTATTTTACAAGTGTTCACTTGCTGGAGTTTTTCTGAGTCTAGCCTAAATGAACTACATGAAAGTAAATATCAAGCTCCAAACAACTTTAGATTCTCAAGGGGGAAGGGAAAGGCCCCAATTTAGCCCACTTTACTTTAGTCATCCTGTCTCACTAAATGGAGGAATAAATAAGAGAATTTCCTGAAGTTTGCCACTATATTTCCAAAGACCTCTTTGCCAAACTTTTTTTTTTTTTAACCAGCATATCAGGTCTGCCTAAAGAATAAAAATTAGTTGGAAGACACACAACAAAAACAGACTCAAGAGAAAATAAAAAAGGAACACTGAAGTTATCAGTCCAGAAATCAAAACAAAATGAAACAAAACAAGAAATCAAACAAAAAAAGATATATGATTAATAAACACAGAGATATTTAACAGGCAAAGCAGAAAGCATGTAAGAACAGACTGATAATATGAGGAGTGGGAATGTTAAAAAAATAAAAAGAAATGCTAGGAATCAAAACCACTCTAGCAGAAATAAAGAATATTTGGATGAGTTCATTAGCAGGCTTAATGCGCCTGGTGAAATAATCTCTGAGCTTGTGAATATGACAGTAGAAATGTGCAAAGCTGCAAAGAAAAGAGAAAACAAGAAGGCAGAAAAAGGCATAATAGGACCCTCAGATGGTAGGATAACTACAAAGATGTACACATGATGAGGTTGCAGGAAGGGGAAGAAAGAAAAAAATACTCCCTGAAGCAATAATGACTTTCACCAAATTAATGTCAGGCACCAAAACCCACTGATCTTGGAATCTCAGAGAACATCAAGCAGAATAAAGGAAAAACAAAATGAACCAAAAAGCAAAAGTCACCTCGACATTGGCATAGCACATCGAAACTTCAGAAGCCACAGATGAAGAAAAAATTATAAAAGACGCTAAAGAGAAAAAATACTTTACCTACACAGAAACAAATATAAGAAGCATAATATATTTCTGCTTAGAAGATATGTAAGCAAGGAGAAAATGCAATGATTTAGAGTGTTGAAGGGAAAAGAAAAAACACCACTATGATTCAAAATGAGGGGAAAATAAAGTTCTCTCAGTAAAAAAAAAAAAAAAATGAAGAATCTTATTTCTAGTAAATTTGTCATACAAGAAATGTTTAAGAAGTTGTCCAGAAAGAAGGAAATTACTATAGGTTAGAAATCTAGATCTACATAAAAATAAAAGAAAAGCATCAAAGAAGGAATAAATGAAGGTGAAATAAACTGCTTCTCTCATTCTTAATTGATTTAGCATCTAGAAGTTTGTTGAAAATAACACTAGTAACAACATATTTGGTTTTAAAGGAGTAATAGCAATGATAAAAATGATAGGAGGGTGAAATTAGGAACACTTTGTTGTTATAAGTTGCTCGCACTATTATTATTTGAAATTAAGCACTGAATTAGCTTCAAAAGTATATTGGAAACTTGAGTAACTACTAAAAAGGTAAAAGTGAAGAGGTATAATGGATAAGCTAAAAAAAGGAGAGAAAGGGGTTATATAAAAGGCACAGTTAAAATCACAAAGGTAGATATAATGGGACTAAAAATAAAAGTACCAAATATTATAGCAATAAAACCAAATGTATCAGTAAGTACTTTATACATCAGTGGTCCATATATAGCAATTTAAGAATGGCAATTGGTTGAATGAATCAAAAAATAAGATTCAACTCTATAATGTCTACAAAGAAATTACATAATCTATCAATAATAATAATCCTGAATGTGTTTTTGATATAACAAGATAATGTTAAAATGTGTGAGACAAGAACTGATAGAACTTCTGGGAGATATAAATAAATCCATTAATACACTAATAAGATTAAGAATGATTATGCTTCTCTATCAGAAATGAATATATTCAGCAAGCAGAACATCAGTAAAGATGTACTTGTCCTTAATAGCAAAATCAAACAAACCACTGCATTTTATTACATCTATAGACTATTCCACCCAACAACAGACTATTGCATATTTTAATTCTTTGTGCAATATGCATGGTTGTAAGAAAATTCACTGTAGTGAGGAAAATGGATTTCCCTGTCATGGAATCTTACCAAGATAGTCTTGACATTATTTAGAGCTGAGATGGGCAGGACATGATGGAACACACTTATAATCCCAGTTCTGGTGTGTGTGTGTGTGTGTGTGTGTGTGTGTGTGTGTGTGTGTGTGTGTGTTACTGGGGATGGAACCCAGGGGCACTCTACCTTTAAGCTCTACCCCCAGCCGGATTTTTTATTTTTTATTTTGAAACAGGGTGTAAGTTGCAGAGGTCTCACTAAATAGCTGAAGCTGGCCAAGAACCTGCGATACTCCCATATCAGCCTCTCAAGTACTGGGATTACAAGTGTGAATCACCACGCCCAGCTGTAATCCCAGTTCTTGGGAGGCTGAGATCAGAAAATCACAGGCGAGAAGCCATCCTCAGATATTTGGGAAGACTCTATCAAAATTAAAAAGTAATTAAGATGTCGGGGTATAGCTTGGATGTAGAATGCCTCTGGGTTCAATTCCCTGTACAAAACAAGCAAACAAACAAACAAACAGGATAATATGGGATGAGATGCAAGAAACAAGAAATTCTAATTGTATTATTTAATCAAAATACTAGAATTTCAAAGGGGAAATTACAGGTAAGCAGATCTGCCCTGAGAGAAATAATGAATAAGTTCATCTTCTCTTCTATCAGAACACTTTTAAGATGGAAAAAAATGAACATTTTAAGACTTTGGTGAGATAATGGTTGATATTCCATGTGGGAGAAGTGTCATGTACAGAAGACCTGGCACAAAACTACCAGGGAAGCTCTGTGGCTGTAGCATGGAGAGGGACCTAGGTATAGACCAGGCTGGTAAGACCAGCCCTACCTAATGCAGAACAGGCACACTGAAGTTATCTTTCTTTCTCTTTCTTCTTTTCTTTTTTTCCTTTCTTCTTTCCTTCCTTCCTTCCTTCCTTCCTTCCTTCCTTCCTTCTTTCCTTCCTTTCTGTTTTCTTCCTTTCTGTCTTTGTTTTGTGGTACTAGGGATGGAACCCAATAGCATTCTACCACTGAGAGACACTTCCAGCCCTATTTTTTATTCTTTATTTTGAAACAGAGTCTCACTGATTTGCAAGGGCCTCACTAAGTAGCTGAAGCTTTCTGGGAACTGCAATCCTCCTGTCTTAGCCTCTCAAATGCTGGGATTACAAGCATGTGCCATCATGCCAGGTGCACTCTGTCTTCCTTAAGAGCAATGATATCCATTAAGATGCTTGAAACATAACTTTTTTCTTTGTGGGAAATTACTTAATGAGAAGTCAGTTAACTTTTGGTTAATACTAAGAATATTATGTGATTAATTGAATTATGGATGAAAAAACAGGAGAAATTATGATTCTCAGTTTAGTGTCATAAATAATTTGCTGGAGATTATTTAAACCAAGTTCTGTCTTAATTCCCAAAATCACTTCCCTCACTGTGGTGTATTTTCTCAGAATCATACATATGACTTTTGAGCTATTTATTTTTCCCTAGCTTGAAGTAAAATTTGCTGTATAAATAGAAAATAGAAGTTTTCTTCACTTAGACATTACTTCTTGTTTTTTTTTTTTTTAGGGATTCTATATTAAAAAGAAGAAACATGATTACAATTTAAAAATTTTTGTTAAAGAAATATACAGGACTGACCTGGAAATGGATCCACCATATGATCTGGCTATACCACTCCTGGGTATCTTTCCAAAGGGGTTGAAGTCAGAGAATTACAGTAACATATGTATACCCATGTTCATACCAGAACAATTCAAAAGAGCCAAAATATAAAACCAACCCAGGTCTCCATCAACATATGAATAGATTGCAAAATTATAGAAAATACACACACTGGAATTCTACTCAGCAATAAGAAAGAATAAATTCACATCATTTGCAAGAAGATGGAAAGACCTGGAGAACATTATGTTAAGTGAGATCATCCCAAAATAGGGAGTATTAGGGATGTCAGATGGATTCCAGATAATGGAGGGGAAACCTCAGCAAAGCTAGAAAGAAAGGGTAAGAAAGAAGAAGGCTGAGGTTGATTCATGGAGGAGCTACATTTAAAAATGTGCATAAATGTGGATGTAGCATGGTCAACCTGGACACTCATTGCTGGGAGGGAGGAGAAGAAGTGGAGGAAGGAAGGTACTAAGGACTGTGTGAATATATAAAATAAGATAAAAAATAAAAAAGATTCTGGTGTTTGTAAAAAAAAAAAAAGAAAAAGAAACACCCGAGAAATTTTAATTATCCAAAAGTGAAGACCGTACTCTAGTCTTTGATTATGGAACCCAGTATTAAGAGTTACTGAATTGCACAGATGACTAAAACATTCAGTCAAAGGTTAAAAAAAAAAAGCTTTTCAGTAATACACAGACATGGGAAATACTAGCAATTAATATTAACCTCCTAATCATGATAAAATTAGTTAACTAATATAAGCCTTATCTTCTTCATCTTTAACTTAAAATAAAATGTCCAGACTACTTCTTAGGGTCATAGAAATGGTTAAATATGATAGTAAATATTTATGTCAATTGCATTATCATTCTTTAGGATTTTGGGTAATAAACATTAAAAAAAAACAAAACTTCAGGGGGAAAAAGGGTGTGTGTTTCATTAGCAGGAAATTTCTGTTCTCCAGTCTCAGTTCGGACCTTATTTGGGAACACATACTTAAGGATGAGGATACTAAAGAGTGGTAAACCTACAGGAACATTTCAGACACTTTATCACAGCAAGAACTGAGCTGTAACCACATGGTAATTCTATTGGAAAAATGATAATTATGTGTCAAGTTGCATTAATGTTATTGCATTCTCTCCAGAGTATTTGATAATTAAGTTGTCACTATCAAGTCTATATTGAAGATCACTTGAAGACTTTTACCAGGAAAAGAAGCTCAAATGAAGTCTTGTTCTAATCGGTCCCCTTCAGTCATGTCAAGGAGTAGACATGGCCAAATCTTTGATTTTTCTAGTACCCAAGGGAGACATATGACAAGGACAGAGGAGGAATCCAACACTGGACACCAGTGTTTACCCAGAATCCTATTCAGCAGGTGCTTCCAAAGGATGTTGGCAACCCTTTGATGATGACATCATGTATTCTACTATTCTACTTCCCTCTTCATTACTAGCTTAGTTCTTCCAAAAAAGATACAGAGGTGACCACAACCTCCCTGGGGCAGAGGTCAGTGACCATTAGAACATCAATGTCAATATAAAGAGCAGGCACAATAGTAAATGCTTTGCCAACATAAATTTGCTGTGTAAAAATAGACAAGAAGGCAGTGGGAAGCCAAAACTTTGAAGAGCCAGTCTATGACGACTGTTGAGAGAAGATTTAATCTCACTAATAAAGTCAATGTTTTGTTGTCTGGGGTTTCCTAAAGACAGATTACATTTTATATATGGGTGGACAAAAAATATATATGAACAAATTATTATTCAGGATGTGAATCAATAGTATTGTAAAAATAATATAGGTGAAAAGATTCAAACCTGAATATATTTAGAAATATTATTTTCAGTAAAATTAGCATTTTATCCCTAAAGAATTCTCCAGGACTTTTTGGTAACTTTAATCTCTTAAAGTTGATTGTGATTCTTCAAAGGTGAGAAGAGGACAGCAGCATCACTGAAATGTATTTGATTAGGAAATGTTTTTTGTACATTATTTTGTGTAATTTCTGTTTCATGGAATATAGTATGGAAAATGTTGGCATAAAATATTCAGGTTGAAAAAATATATTATATATAATAATAAAATAATTCATATATATATATATATATATATATATATATATATATTCATAGTACTGGTTATTTTACCAAAGGATGTTCTACATCTGAACTATATTCTTATCCCTGATTTATTATTATTTTTTTTATTTGAAACAGGTTCTCACTAAATTGCTTAGAGCCTAACTAAGTTTTTGAGACTGGCCTCAAACCGGCAATTCTCTATCTCGGCCTCTCAAATACTAGGATTACAAGTGTGAACCATCACACCCAGCTGCAACTTTAAATTAAAACAAGATAATTGGGACTGAGACGCAAAAAGAGAGATATTAGATACATGGATAAGTAATGAGAAACAAGTGGAAAAACTAGCATCAAGTATAGCAGCTCTGAGACAGAACTATTTAGAAGTTGTAGGAGCAGGTGAGAGATGTAGTGAGATCATCCATGCTGAAACAGCAGGTCTCTTCTTTTATGTCTCTCTAAACTAAAGGTGATGTTCTGAGTCTGGGGCATAGATGGCTTTACAGAAGACCTCCCAAGCCTAAAATTATCTAAGTTGCTTGACAGAAAGTAGTTCACTTTTGCTCTGGAACTATGATGATAATTTCTATGTTTTTCTATGGTATTACTAAATAGAAAAGAAAGGGTCCCCTATTTGGGCAATTAGATCAAAGATGCAAGGCTTAAAACTACTTAATACAAAGCCTTGCACGGAGTAAATACTCGCTTAATATCAGTTGTCAAAATAGAAGCAATAATCTGTTTAATCTGACAATTCCTCAAACAATTTCCTGGTGTAAAACCTAGGAGCACATCCTGGCTCTGCAGGTATGGTATTCATTATTAAGAGCTTTGAATCTGGATTCATGACATCTGATTAGAGCTTGTATTTCTAACTTCTAAGGAAAAACCTCTATGAGCAAAAACATATTTATTAACATCTACACAATGCTACTGCTAAATCTAGTTCCGATATCTTCCAGTTTCTGGACTGATGTGTTGAGTGTGAATCCTTGGTGACTAAAAAAAAATCATGTTACAAGGACTGAATATTGGTCAAGTTCATATCACAACACATGTGAAAATCCTTGATTAATTCCAAGTCCCAACTTGATGTAGAGATTATTGTCAGTAGAAGTAACTTGAAAAGATAACATTAATCAGTGCAAATGTTGAAAGAAATTAAGAGATATGCCTATAGGAAATACATAATAGTTAAGACAGCTTTATATATGTGTTTAACTTTTTTCTGAGATTAACAATCAACAATTTCACCTAAGCAATCCTATTTGGAAACAACAGAAAATGCATAGAGATTGTGGAAGTGTGAGAATTTCTCACTGTCTGGGAATATTGACATACTCTGGGATGTGTGAGGTTCTCTTCCTTTCTATGCTTGATTTAGAAATATATTCTTGGCCCATGAGTCTGTGAATTTTTTCTCTTTAGTGACTTGGCTCAGTAAAAATGTTATCAGAGGACACTTGTCTGGGTGCATCTGTAAGTGGGAAAATATGTTTGCACCTGCATCCTAAACTGGTCCTAGTTGAGAAAGAGTTGACCTCTACCCTCTACCAGTTTTTCTGCCTCTGCTTTAAGCTAGAAGGTTCTCAGGAGCTGCGACCACCTCTCTCTCCCATGAGTGTCCTACTTGAGTCCAACCCCAGTACAGAACCAGATACTCCAGCCCTCCCTTCTTGACTGGCTCTGGTGACAGATCCTGAAACTCTCTGCATCTGAATTGCTTTGTTTTTGTTACTGCTCTCTATAGGGACCCCATCAGGGAAGTAACAAGCCCAAAGAAACATGGAGCTCAGACAAAGTTGAGAAGACTATTGTGGTCCTTTACCCTGGTGTCTAGTCCCTTACTGTTTCCTAATAACAAAAATAAAAGCTAGTGAGGGCTTCTGCTCACACCAATTCTTTCACTTATATGCCTTTTAATGTAGGATTTTCAGTATTGGTTTCCCCAAATCACAATCACAGGGGGAGCTTGTAAAAAGTACAAATTGATGCAATTAAAAGCTTAAGTATTTCTCTACTTTCCCTCCAGTGTTATATGAAGAAAGTTTATTAGTGGGAAGTATTGTCTCCATCACTGCAAAAAGTGTTTCAGTATTAGCCCCCCACTGAGATTATCAAATAGGTACTTAAAATTCTGAGATATACAAATAATGTGAAAAATCTTAGCTAATTTGGTAATTTGTAAAGAAAATTTAAATTATATGCATCTCTGGAGAATGGATATTAAGAATTTAAAAAATTAATTCCTTTTTCAAGTCAGTCCTAATCTCCTTTAGCCCATAGTCTATAAGAAAAATAAAAAGAAACATATTTGATGAAAAAAAATGTAATAATAATAAGTGTGTGTGTGTGTGTGTGTGTGTGTGTGTGTGTGTGTTACTGTAGATTGAATCCAGGGCATTTGACCTCTTAACTAACCCCCCAGCCCTATTCTTTATATATTTTTTGAACCACTACAGATTTTATTTATTTATTTATTCATTTATTTATTTATTTATTTTTCTATGGATCATATTGAAAATGGCATATACTCAGACTATGATTGGTGCCCTCTGCCCCACCTTCCCTTCCCCTCTCCCAACAATGAGTGTCCAGGTTGACCTTGATACATTCATCCTTTTACATACATTCGAATATAGCTCCTCCATTAATCAACCTCAGCCTTCTTCCTCTCCTGCCTTCCATTCTAGCTTTGCTGAGTTAGGTTGTGGAGGACCACACTAATTTGTTAAGGATAGCCTTGAACCTGAGATTCTCTTGTTTCAGCCTCCCAAGTACTGAAATTATAGGTGTGTGCCACCACCCTGGCTAGCAGATTTTGATGGGTCCTTAGGACCTAGGTAGAAGTATTGGTGGCAGAGAAGTAAAAAATAAAATTTCATGACCAGGAACAAAAAGGGAGACTATTTCTGGATTCCATTCAGGTGTATTCAACAAATAAATGTTAAATAACTAGAGAGGAAAAGTCTATTTTTATATAGTGTATATTTTTGACATTTTTGTCAAAAATCAACTGGAAATAAGTGTGAGGATTTGTCTGAATCTTATATTCTATTCCATTGATCTATGTGTCTGCCTTATGTCAATACCATGGTGGATATTTTGTTTGTTTGTTTGTTTTGAAAGAGACACAGCTAGATTTTCAATAATGCATTATTATTAATTCCCTTAAGAGTACCTCTGAGCCTGACATGGTTGCACATGCCTGTAATTCCATTACTTAGGACATTGATACAAGAAGAACACAAGTTGGAGGCCAGCCTTGGTAACTTAGGGAAACCTTCAGCAAATTAGTGAGTCCTTCTTTCAAAATAAGGAATAAAATAATGAATTGTATGTGGCTTGTGTGTGTGTGTGTGTGTGTGTGTGTGTGTGTTACTAAGGGTGGAACCCAGGGGCTTTTCTACCTCCTGGCTATACTCCCAGAACTATTTTATACTTTATTTGGAAACAGGGTCTCATTAAGTTGCTGATATCCCCACTCAGTAGCTGAGGCTGACTTCAAACCTGAGGAAACCTTTTGTCTCAGCCTCCTAAGCACTGGAATTACATTCATGTGCCACCATGCTTGGCTTGTGTGTAGCTTTGAGATAGAATTGCCTTTTGTTTAATTCCTGATAACAGAAACACAAAATAAATAAATAAATAAATAAATAAATAAATAAATAAAGTCTCTCTACACAGCCTATATTAATAAATGAAAGTTTCAATATTAATATTTTAATATTTTAACATGATAAATCTTCAAAAATTAACCTGTATATTGAAAACAATTCCAGACAAAATGTCAGCATATGTTTTGAAGAAATTAATGAGTTGATCCTAAAATTTGTATAAAAATACTTACAAATTAAGAATAGCTAATATATTATTTTAATTTTATTAACTTTTAATCTTATAAAAGAAGACTGTCTTAGCCTGGCATGGTGGTGCACATTGGTGAGACTCTCTTTCAAAATAAAGAATTAAAAAAATTACTGGAGGTATAGCTCAGAGGTAGAATGCCCATACACTACAAAAAAAGAGAAGACTATATTATAAACAAAAATAGTTATATTGTCCTATTTTTTCAGAATATATACGGAAATAAGTGGCATATTTGTTGCCAAGATTTTTCTCAATCATTGTGGCTATTTTTATCTCAGCATTTAAGTTATAAGAAAACAAAAGACAGTTGATTATCACTGAGGACTTTCTGTCCTCTTCTGGTGAAATGATTAGTATGTCTTTTGTAATGGAGTTAGTTGTCCACAATGTTAATTAAAAGTATAATTTTTATTACCTGTACTTAAAGACTACGTATGGTTTAAGATGTATACAGGTGCCCAGGCTGGAATGTGATAGTTTCATTGTTGAATTAACCTCACTAAGCTTTAGTACCTAGTTATTCAATCAAAAGGCTAAACTAATTTGGGTATTGCCTGAAGGCGTTTGGAAGATGTAACAAAGCTCCCAATCAATTGGTTTTAAGTAAAAAACATACTGGGTAATGTGATTGGGCCTTAGTGCATGTGTTTAAAGATCTTAAAAACTAGGTTGAGATTCTTCTACACACACATAAAATTACCTATGAATAGCAGTTTCAACCATGGACTTCAAGTCCTACAAGGATCTTCCTTATTTTTTTTTAATGGTACATTGTAATTGCACATAAGAGTGGGTACTTTTACACATTTTTCCATGCACAAAACATAATTTGGTCAAGTTCATTTCTCAATAAAATTCCTTTTTCTCTCTTCCTTCCTTCCTCTGATTCTCTTCCTCTGCTCTACTGGTCTCCTTTCTATATCGATGGTATTCACCTTCTTTTTCCCTCTTTTTTCTCTCTCTTAAAATATCCAAAAAATTCTCAAAAAGAAAAAGCAATTTGTATGGTTTACACTACCTGGTACTAAGATAGTATAAGATTAAAATATTCAAGATAGTATACTATCAATTCAAAAATAGGTATATAACAAGGGCCCAGAATAGACCAACACAGGTACAGTCAACTTATTTTTGACAAAAAATCTAATACAACTCAATATTAAATCATACATAAATTGTATTAGTAAATACTTATATAAAAGCTCAAAAATATGATTTGCCAGTGTTCTGAAATATATCTCAAAAGGGTTTTATTAATGTCATAAAAAACCCTCATTATTCTAAAGGTGAAATCTTATTGGGAAAAAAGTATTGTATTAAGTCAAGTACAAACCTTTATGTATGAAGTGGTGGGGTTTCAACTACTCTCAATTTTTCAGTCTGCTTCTTATAGCTACCAACATCACTGTATGTAACATCAGGTTTTCCCTTCATCTGCATCATGGTAATTGTCAGGTCAAACCTAGGAGGCACTGGAATGTGAATTTAATACTTATTTCTGTCCACACCAATTCTCATCCCTTCTTCAATGTCAGTAGATTCCACTTGATGGCTGAGATCCACTACAAACTTTTAAAGTTGCTTCACATTAATAAGGGATTTTGGGTCCTCTGAATCAGCATTAATTATCTTTATACACCTGGCAACCTGTAAAGGCTGTATACTCTGGACAGTTTGCTTATCTGAAGCCAAATCCCAGAGTGCTGGTGGGGCCAGGCCAGTGTCAGAGTTTTTAATACCAGTGAGCTTGTTAATTCTCTAGAGAAGTTGTTGAATGTCATCCTCAACCCGCTTGATCTGCCTAGAGTAAATGCTCTGACCATAATTTTTCAGGAAGGCAATGTCCCTCTCATCCAGAGCTCGGGTGGGCTTTTCATCTTTCTCCTCCTATTTGGTTTTTCACTGATCTGCCCTTAAGTAATTTGACATTTTAGGAGATATGAGTGCCTTAGGTCTCGGGGATTAAAAAACAACTTCCTCGCTTCCGGTTATGCTCACTGCTTCATCCAGAGAGGGTTGTTAACCTTGGCATTGAGCCTCCCAAAAGTGTGCTGCTGTTTGGTACCCCAGGAATGGGCAAGATACTCTGTGTCAGGGCTCTTGCTAATAGGACTTCATTCAGTTATTAGATTTGGACTTATACAGAAATACATTGGTGAGAAGGCCTGAATAGTTTGTGAATACTTGGAAATGACCAGAAAACAAAAGCCTGCCTTATCTTTTATTTTATGAAATTGATGCCACAGGAGGGGCTCATTTTGATAACGGTGCTGGAGGAGACAATGAAGGACAGAGAACAATAAGGAAACTGATCAAACAGCAGGAGTTTTTTTTATCCTGGAGGCAATATTAAAATGCTGATGGCAACTAACAGGCCTGATACTCTAGATCCCATCCTAATGAGGCCAGAGAGATTGGATAGAAATATTGAGTTTACCTTACCTAATCTAGAGAGTCTGACTCATATCTTCAAGATCCCGGCACCTTCAGTAAGTGTTGAAGGAGATATTGAATTTGAATTGTTAGTATGAGTGTGTCCAAATAGCTCTGGTGCTGAGATTACAAGTGTCTGTCTGTATAGGAGCTGGTATGTTTGCAATCAGAATACAGAGAAATAATGCTACTGAGAAGTATTTATTGGAAATTTGTAAATAATGTCATTAAGTCTCACGCCAAATTCAATGCTGCTCCCAGATACATGGCATATAACTGAGCTCCAAAGATTTTTTGTTGTTGTTTTGGGTTTTTTTGGTGAGTCTGGGGATGGAACCTGGGATATTTGACCTCCTAGCTACAACCCCTGCCCTATTTTTAAAAAAAAATTGAAACAGGGTCTCACTGAGTTGCGGAGGGCCTCACTAAGTAGCTGAGGTTGTCCACGAACTATGATCCTCAGGTATCAGCCTCCTGAATGCTGGGATTACAAGCATGCACCATCCTGCCCGGCTCCCAAAAAATTTTAAGAGAAAACTTTCAATTGGAAATCTAACTTTATATATACTTGTCAATAATCATCTCACAAAAAAATAAGTGGTTTCAAATTAAAAAAAAACAGTCAAATAAATTTTTAATGAAAAAAATCATAAGAAAGCAACACTTGAAAAGTAAAACCACAGTTTTTTTGACCATAGCTCATGGTCTACAAAAACTAGGTCATATATTTAATTTTTCTATTCTTAATCTTGAAACAGGGTCTCACTAAGTTGCGGAGGGCCTAAGTAGCTGAGGCTGGCCACATACCGCGATTCTCTGGTCTTAGCCTCCCAAATGCTGGGGTTACAAGCATGCACCACCACACCTGGCTAATATTTCTAACAAGTGGTTGTCCTTGTAAGTACACACCAAAATTAGGAAATGTAATCACTAATACTCATAACAAATTTTTTTTTAATTTTATTTTATTGGTGCACTGTATTCATACATCATAGTGGGATACAAACTTTTGTAGACATACATGCACACATCACCCAGTCAGCCCCCACCCAATCCCCACCCCATTCTCTCCCCATCCCTCCTTCCCATGCTTGGCTTAGTGGTTGACATCTAGTATTATAGCAATTTATCCAAAATTAAAAATGTTAATCTCACATAACAGTTTCATTTGTCTGATACCAAGCTTTTGATGACTTAAAGATAACATTTCAATATTTCTTTTTGCTTTCTTTCCTACCAGAGAATTTTTTTTGTTTTTTTAGGTGAAACTATCATATATTTATATATTTATTTTTCAGAAAAAAAAATAATATGGAATATGGATTCTAGATACCCAAAACAATCTTGAAAAAGAACAAAGCTAGCAGATATATATTTTCTGATTTCAAACCATATAAAGCTACAATAATTGAAACAGTGTAGTACTGTTCTAAAGGCAGATATATAAACCATTGGAGTTAAATACAAGCCTAGAGCTAAATTCTTCCCTATATTGCCAAGTTATTTTTGACAAGGTTTCCATGAACATTTGGTGGTGGAAATAATAATCTTTTAATTAAATATTGTTGAAAAGTAATAATTACATGGAAAGAATAAAATTGGACCCTTACCTAATCCCACATACAAGTATTAACTCAAAATAGATAAAAGACCTAAATATATATCTTAAGACTATAAACTTTTAGAAGAAAATCTGGGTCATAAAACCTCGCAACATTGAAATTGGCAGTGATTTCTTGGATATGATTTCAATGGCACAGGCAACAGAAGAATATACAAACTCCCTAAAAAATAATAAAAAAATATTGTATATCCAAAGACAATGTAAACAGAGTTAAAAGTTACTAATAGAATTGGATAAAATATTTCCAAATGCTATATCTGAAGGTATATTAATATTCCAACTAGAAATCCTAAAAATTAACAACAATAAAGGCAAACAATACAATTTAGATATAGGTAAAAGACTAACATAAATAATGAATCTCCACAGATAACCAATCTTAGTTGTCTGTTGGATGGAAACTCTTGTTTCTCTGGTTCTGGTGAGTGTTACCTAGTTCTTCTTTGTAGTTAATCTCTTTGAGTATTTTCTCTAGTGCTGGTTTTGAAGACATAAATTCCTTCAGTTTCTGTTTGTCATGGAAGCTTCTTATTTCTCCATCTAATTTGATAGAAAGTTTTGCTGGGTAGGACATTTTTGGCTGGAAGTTGTTTTCTTTCAGAGTTTGGAATATGTTACTCCAAGCCCTTCTGGCTCTCATGACTTGGTTTGGGAAGTCTGGAATGATTCTAATTGGTTTGCCTCTGAATGTCACTTGGCCCTTTGCTTTTGTTGCCTTTAAGATTCTCTGCTTGGCTTCCACATTGGTCATTTTGACAATTATATGGCGTGGGGATCCTCTTCTCCGATCCTGTCTAAAGGGAGTTCTATAAGTTTCCTGGACCTGTGTATCAACCTCTTGCTCTAAGTTTGGAAAATTTTCTGCTATTACTTCCTTGAAGAGATTGTTGATCCCTTTGGTTTCACTTTCTTTTCTCTCCTCTATTCCAATTATTCTTAGGTTAGCTCTCTTAAGATGGGCCCATATTTCTTCAATGTCAGATTCCTGCTGTTGTATATTTTTTTCTAGATTAGAAACTATGCGTTCATTTTTGGATTGCTCATCTTCTAAGAGCGAGATTCTGTTCTCCATGTGGTCTAATCGGTTGTTTGTGCTTTGAATTGAGGCCTTTACTTCATTAATTGCATCCTTTATCTCTTTTTGGCTCTCTCTGTGTTCTTTTCGAAGCACCTCTATTATTTCTATAGTTATTTTCCTGATTTGATCTTCTAGAAATCTCTGATTTTCTGCTTTATCAGGTTCTGATGTTGTGGGGTTGTGGGCATTCATTGCCCCAGTGTTATTCCTCTTTCCCATGATTTCGGAGGTTTGTGCCTTCTCTGGGTTCTTCCCTTGGGTCACTATGACTTCACTTAAGGTGCTCTGGATCTCGAGTCTGTAGTATCTCAGACCCCACTACTCCTTTACTGGGTTGTATCACAGAGTCTCCGACCCAGGGAGTCGATAGAGGCAGCTTTAAACTATGGGGGGTGCCAGGTTGCACGTTCTCCTATGGTGTGATATCTCTGCCACCCCCACTCCCTCACTGGGTCAAGTCCCAGGGGGTACAGTACTGGGATTTCTCCTCTGTGGCCCACAATTTGATTCACTGTTCTTGAGTACACAGATGTAGCTGTACTGGACTCGGTGAATTCACTGCTGCTGCTGCTGGTGGCAATATGGCGCCGCTGCCACGCCCTCGGCAGTGAGGCTGGCGTATTTTTTCTTCTCTGGTTTTGCGTTCCACTTTGAGTTCCTGCAGCGTGTGCTGAGCTCAGCCACTGGGAGCTCTAAATGCTCTCTGCGCCGAAAGATCCCGCCTGGCTGTTCCGCAGCAGCTCACCTTGACTTGCTGTAGCCGTCCGGTGAGTTTGCCGCTACCGCCGGCAGTATGGCGCTGCTGCCGCGTCCTCGGGCGCGTGTATCTCCTCTGTGGCTCTGAGCTCTGTTCTCAGTCCGCTTTCTCTCTGGAGCCTGGTGGTTTTTTTGTTTTTCTGGTGATGGTGTTTTCTGGCTATGAAAGGCGCTGGTTTTGTGGTAATGGAAATTGGTTGTTAGCGGGGCTCTTAAGCCCCGCTTTTCTCGGTCGCCATCTTCCCGGAAGTCCAAAATTTAAGCATTTAAATTAAATCATTACTAAACTAAAAATAATGAAATAGAATATGAATTATACTCAAAACATAGTAAAGATTATACTCTTCTGTAAAAGGAAAAAAAGGGAAAGTGATGACTTAGTGCAACTAAAAGCATAAAGTAGGAAAACATAAACATATAATAACATGCCTACTCTTCAAGAAAATTACCATCAATAATATAGAAAATTTTCAAGTAAAGATATCAAGAAAATAGATATAAGTACACAAAAATAAGATGCTACAATACAAACACAGAAGTCATTTTAAGCAACATCAATACAATATATTTTACAGTAAAATCATCTTAAATTCATTCCTCACATTTAGAAAAACATAAACAACCAAAACATAGTTAAAAAATCCATGCGTGGTGGCACAGAGTTTTATTCCTAGTACCTGAGAGGCAGAAACAGGAGGACTGACTACAGGTTTGCCACCAGTCTCCGCAACTTAGGAAGGTTCAAAATTTAAAACAGAGTAAAAATAAAAATAGCGGTAGGTGTGTAGCTCAGAGGGAAAATGCCTCTGGGTTCAATCCCCAGGAACAGTTAAAAAACTGCCCCCCCATCACCCATATAGACTCACCATACCTACTTAAAGGAATATGCTTTGGTTATGGCTCAATGGTAGTGAATATTCTGAGTTCAGTCTCTTGAACTAAAATAATAGTAATGATGATAATAATATCCTGCTCACTTATATACTAAGTTATATCATTGGAAGCAGGATTTTTTTGTGTGTGGTTCTGAGGTAAACCCAGGGCATTCTGCCTCCAAGCTCCAACCCCAGCCTTATTTTTTATTCTTTATTTTGAAACCAGGTCTCACTGAGTTGCATAGGACCTCACTAAGTAGCTGAACCTGGCCATGAACCAGGATCCTCCAGTCTCAGCCTCCTGAATGCTGGGATTACAATCATGTGCCACCATGCCCTTATTTCCAATGGCCTTTTATCGCACTTAGAATAAAATCTAACATCTAACAGTCAACTGTAGGCCCTTGGCTTTCAAAGATCTTCATCCTAAATCAGTCTTCCACCACACACCAAACTCAATCCATATTCACACCTTTATTAGGCCCAGCACCTATGCCTAACTTTCTACCCCAAATTGTCATTATTCTCTTCATTATTCTTAGCAGCAATTTTATTTCATAAGTTTGAGTAGTTGTTATATAAGAGAGTCATGAATATATATAGCACAGAGACTAAAACATTCTTGGTTACTAGAAACTTATTTATTTATTTATTTATTTATTTATTTATTTATTTATTTTGTGGTATTGGGGTTCCTGGAAGCCCTTCTACCTCTGGGCTACACTCCCATACCTATTTTATACTTTTTTTTTTTTTTAAACAGGGTCTCTTAAACCAGCGAGACTGGCTTCGAATCAGCCGATCCTCCTGTCTCTGCCTACCAAGCACAGAGATTACAAGTGTGCGCCACCACTCCCAGCAACTAGAAACTCTTTTGAAATTGATGTCTTTTAACACCTCATTCGAGTTTTTGCTCTACTCGGCTCCATATCTTGGAAATCAGACCCTAATGGACTGAATCAATGCAGCTCTTGGTCTCTGTCTTCAGGTCTTTTCCTGACTCCCTTTACACAATGTCACTGCCACTTGACCAGGTCTTTCTAGTAATGGTCATCCCTTGTACTCTTGACATAGCTAGTCTCTCCTTTTCCCTTAACCTTCAATCATATGGTGACCTATTCATCCACAGGGAGACCTATTCAACCCTTCCCTGGGTGACTTATTACTAGTCCTTGGTACAACACTTCTTATTTATAGCCTTGAACCTGACCACAGTATAGCCTATTTATTGAATGGTTCCTTATTACCTAGTTTGAACCTATATCTAACTTTGAAAGTGAGAAATATGCTAAATTTGAGAGTAATTTAACAATAGTATACTAATTATTATAGTTCACCAAGAGTCAATCAAAATTAATAATCTGAAGAGATATCAAAAATGTTTTTATTTTTTATTTTTTATTTTTTTGTGGTACTGAGGGTGGAACCCAGAGGCTTTTTACCCCTGAGATATACTCCCAGACATATTTTATATTTTATTTGGAAACAGGGTCTCACTAAGTTGCTGAGAGCCTCACTAAGTAGCTGAGGTTGGCTTCGAACCTGTGCGATCCTCCTGTCTCAGCCTCCCAAGCGCAGGGATTACAAACGTGCGCCACCACGTCCGGCTTTCAAAGATGTTTTTAAAATTTGAACATTGATAATCATTTTTCTTAACATAACAAGTATTAAAAATATGTTGAGGCCTAGCCGGGTGTGGTGGCACATGCTTGAATCCCAGCATTTGGGAGGCTGAGACAGGAGGATCTTGGTTCGAGGATAGGCTCAGCTACTTAGTGAAGCCCTTTGCAACTCAGTGAGACATTCTTTCAAAATAAAGAATAAAAAATAGGGCTTGAGATGTAGCTCAGGGGTAGAATGCCCCTGGGTTCCAACCCCAGTGCCACAAAAATAACAAAAAGTATGCTGAGGCCTGGTATGGTGTTACATGCCTGTGATTACAATACTTGGGAGGCTGAGACAGGAGGATCACAGGTAAAGCCCAGTCTCAATAACTCAACAAGGATCCAGCAATTTAGTGAGTCACTATTTCAAAATTAAAAAAGTAAATTAGGGCTGGGAGTGTAGCTCAGAGCTATAATGTCTCCAAATTCAATCCCCATTACCACATCAAAATTAATGTTGAAAATAGAAGCATTATTAATAATAGCAAAATAGTGGATTGGAAGCAATCACATTAAGCCTAAGAAGGTAGATAGGAATGGATTATATATTCATAATTATTGAAGTGCATTCTAAATATGATCTTAAATAAAATCAGAAAAGATAACAAAATAAGGAGTAATTTTTAGAAATTGAGACTATAATTTTTACTATTTACTCTTTATGTAACAAATATATGTATACAAGTATATCTGTATGCAGTTTTATTTTAAACAAGATATATATATTTATTTACAATTATCTTTGTTATTTGCTATGTATGAAGTAAATATATAAATGTATATAGTATAAACCCCCAAAAAAGCAGCTGAAAAACAAAAACATACAAAACCATCCAGAAAGTTAAATAACACAGCAGATAACAAAACTACCCCCAAATCAATAAACTTCCTATTTACCATCAAAGAACCAGTTAGGGATTATTATCTAATAACATTCACAATAACAATAATCAAAATGTTGTCATGCATCTCCAAATATAAAATATTAAGTTCAAATATACTTTAGAACATTTGAGACTGTAGGTGAAGTGGGAACACCCTCCTCCAAGAAATTAAGCAAAACAAAAATTTACAAATTAAAGATGAGGTGACTTTATAAAAAGTAAAGCACTATAAATATTCACTTGGCAGATTTCTCTGTATAAGAATATGACACTTGAAATTAGAGCCTACTTTTCACATCATGCACTCTTGAAACCTAGCATCTCAGATATAACAAAAGCTAAATTTATGCCTGTTGAATGAATGCTACAAATGAATTAATAATTGAATCAATGAATACATATGGAATTCAAGAAAACCTGATGCAGCAAATGTTCAATTTTAGTTGAAACTGCCTTTCTCTGAAAATGGAAATTACATATAAAATAATTGATGGTATGAATATTTGAGATTGTACAGTTCTATGAAAAATAAGGAAAGGCCCACCATGAATTTTTGTAACCTCCGAATGTCAATACTTATCACTAGACTAAAATCGGGAAGCTCCCACAAAGGTAATGTGGGCCCTTCATCTTGAGGAAAACTTTGAGACACTCATTCCAATCTGGTACTCACTCCTGGTTTCTCCTCAGCATCCCTTAGGGGAAATAGATGCAGCTGGAAGCCACTGTAGATGTCAGAGTGAGACAGTCACTTGAACTGAATGATGCTAAAAATAAAGCGAATGGTACTACCACGTGAAGGATTAGCCATAAAGGTCTTAGGCTTTCTTCAGAATTACAGTTATCTCTGAAAAGCTGTTTGAACCGATACTATAAGTGGGAAGAAATTCTGACAACACATCATAAGGGATTTTCATAGAGAGATTAACTGCATTGGTTCATGAAGCTCAGATATATCCAGTGAGTATAGAAAAGGTTAGATATTTCAGGTTTTGCTCAGAATAAAAGTTTTTTGACCATTATATCCAAGTTTGGTGAAAAGCAAGACATTTAGGAATTAGCATTGATTATTTATTATTAAGTCATGGGGTTTTATGAGACTTAATATAGACCATAGTCAAGATTATAGATTTTGAAGTCAGAAAGCCAAGTGCAATGTCCTGGCTCCAACACTGAGCTATGTGTCCTCTCTTAAATTATTTCTCTGTTTCAACTCTTGCTTTGTGTTATCTAATTGATGGGAATAATAATACAACATCATTTATCTTAGGGTAGATCATTTGTACAATTGTAAAAGAATAAACAGATTGCAAATGTTTGCTTTAATGAAGAATACCTCCACGTAGATCTGTGTGTTCCATTATATCTAGCAAAATGGATTTGGAAAGAACTATAGACCATAGCTCCAGGCTATCAGAATTTTGATTTTAGTATAGGAAGACATATTTTATTCTTATGGACTTTCTGTCTTCCTCCTTCTTCTTTCTCTCCCCTCCCCCATCTTCTTTCTTTCCATAGTCTGACTTATACCTTGATTCAGTACCTGCTAGATCTTTATGAAGAAGAACAAGGTATGCCCCTATCCATTGCAGAAACTCTAATTCACTCGAACTTGGAAACTTATTTCATCAGAGTGTAGTTCTGGCATTTTCTAAAGAAATTTAAAGCAATTCCTGTAGCTTCTCCATGACCCATTTCTTAGAATTCTATCTCAAAGTCTCAGGCTTTATAATGGATGCATATATCTCATGCCTGTTTCCTTTTTTTTTTTTTTTTTTTTTAGGTGGTACTGGGGATGGAACACTTCTACATCTGGGCTACACTCCCAGACCTATTTTATATATTTTTTTTAAATTTGGAAACAGGGTCTCTTAAGCCAGCAAGGCCGGCTTCGAATCTATGTGATACTCCTGTCTCCGCCTCCCAAGCACAGGGATTACAAGTGTGCGCCACCACACCTGGCTCATGCCTGTTTCTACATGTAATAGTATTGTTGTGATAAAATTAATATTAATAAAATTCTAATCATTTAGAAATAAGGATAATGTTGTGTCTTTTAATACAATCATTATTGGAATGATTGGAGAGGTAGATTTGTATGAAATGACCTATTTCTGAATTCTAATTTTTTCATTTGTAGCTATGTGAATTTGGACAATTTATTCAACACTTTTGCCTCAGGTACCTTAAAGGATGAGAGGAACACAGTAATAGAGCCTAAAGCAAGGAATTATTGTTAGAGTTAATAAATCAATATAGCTAAAGTATAAAGATTAGTGCTTGGCACATAAAATTAATGATTAATTTTCATATATCTAAATAGTTACACATTTTAAATATTAATTTTATACTACACACAGTTATGCATCACATCAGAATGTATCGATTAATCAGAATCACATATATGTCAAGGGTCTTAAAATTTATAATGGAACTTAAAAATTTCTGAATCTCATTGTTGTAGTCATCAAAATGTAATGCTCACACATCTGTGATAATACTAATGTAAATTTTTTGTATTTTTGATAAAATATTTTCACCACATGTTTTCTACACTTAGATATGTTTACATATGCAAATATTTATCACTGTGATATAATTTTCTGCAATATTCAGTTTGTTAACATGCTGCTCAACTGTGTAACCTAGGGGTAGTTGGTTCCATCACGTAGCCTAAGTGTGTAGTACATTACCATCTAGGTTTGAATAAGTATACTCTATGATTTTCATGTGATAATATAATCACCTACAAATGCATTTCTCAGAATATAGCTCTATAAAGTGATACATAGCTTCATGTATACATTATTTATGTGTAAATAAATAGAAATAGAGCATAGAGCTTCACATATATTTAGTGATGAACATTATTTTCCAGTAGAAGAAACCTTTGTTCATTTATTAAATAAATATTTCTTGAGTGTCTACTAGGTTCAGACTATGTAACCAGTGCTAGCAATATAGTTATAAACAAATAAAATACAATAAGCAGGAAACTGAAAGTGGATTAAATTTTGAAGATCCAAATAAGAAAACAAAGCTTGTCTAATTAAGGCTGTTAAACTCGTTTCTAAATTTTATATGCACTTTAATTGTTAGATCTGTACAATGAGAAAGCATTAAGATTAGTTACAACAATCTCCTATGAATCAGCCAAATACAGAAATGCAATTTTATAAAGAAATATCTTTAACCATCTTTCCCATTTTTCAGGACACGTCATTTTGCTACTTAATGAACAGTTTTACAGGATAAATGAGATTATATACTAATGTTTTTAGCTTCCCCAAAGGTCATCATCAATGCCAAGTGTGCAAATTACTTTAGAAGAAATACAATAGAAATAAGTAGAGTAGTTACCAAAGTTAATCTGGGCATAGAATTTGACACCTATAAAAATACATAATGATTCCTAAAACTCTACCCTTCTCCCCAAATTGCTATGACATGAATCAGGCTTTTTCAATAAGATCCATTAGCCGGATCTGTAAAACCCTCTTAGGAGAAATACCGATTTTCAGTACATTTCTCAAATTGGGTAATTTAGGGGTAATTTAAGAGTTTTGAAATCATTAAGACTACTTAGTCCAATTATATAGTCTACATTACAATTACTCCTTTGAATCTCTTTTTATCTATCTTAAAATGTAGCTTTTATCTATATTATTTATAAGCATAAATAAAAACAAACCAAGTATTTTTGTTCCTTCTTTGGGGGATGTGCTTTACATAAGAAGTGAAAACATGGTTATTTTATTGGCCACTTCGTTTTCAATTTATGTGAAGTAGAAAGGAATATTTATTGTGAGATACGTAGTCATAAAATATAGATTCAGTTCTGCAATTTGACTCTACTTTATATTAAATTCTTGCCTTTTTAGTGTGTCTACAGAAAATCTAGTATTTTCTTTAAAAGGTTATTTCTTTCTACCATGGCCCCATGCTTTATTCTTGTATCAAGTTGTTTTCTTTTCTTTCTTTTGTATGCTTTTACTTAATGCCCTACTTTTTGTTTCATTCTAATCAACTGCTGCTGGTTCCTACAGTGATACCAGTAGTTTTACCAATTGTTTATTATTATATCAAGATTGCCTTTTCTTGCTTACTTTATTTGTCTCCTTTTACATACTGAAATTCTACTTGGTGATGATTTTTTTTTTCTGTACTGAAAATTGAACCCAGTGACATTCTACTTCTAAGCTACATCCCAGCCCTATTTTATTTTTGAAGGAGGGTCTAGCTAAGTCGCTTAGGGACTTCTTTAATTTGCCGAGATTGGCCCTAACCTGTGATCCTTCTTTCTCAGTCCTTCCTGGCACTGGGATTATAGGAGTGTGCCACTATGCTGGTCTCCAAATTGAATGTTAAAGTAAAAGTGGATACATTTAAAGTAAGTTCTTGAGTGGTGCCAATTCTTTGACAAGAATACTACAGAGTTCTGACCCTTCAACATCTGAGCAAAAGGTCAGAAATAGTTTGGAAAAAATTAGAAAGTGAGACTGAAGAGTGTAGAAGACCTTGCCATCATTCCCAAAAGATAAAATGTGGGCTATTGAATAATTTCTTGTTTCAGAAAACTGGTATCTCCAAAGTAGAGGATAAGAAAATACCAAGTCGTTCATGCTCTATTAAAGGAAAATCACTGAGTTTGTTTTTAAAATACTTCAGCCTGCTGGGTATGATAGAACATGGCTTCAATGGGAGGCTGAAAAAAGGAACACAGGTTCTAGATTGGTCCCAGAAACTCAGCAAGGCCCCCACAACATAGTGAGGTCCTTTTTCAAAATAACAAAAGTAAAACAGGACTAGAGTGTAGCTTAGAACTAGAAAACCCCTGAGTTCAGCCACCATTGCCACATTAAAAAAGAACCCAGTTGTGAACTCAATCTAACCAAAACTACCACAAACTCCTCATATATATCAAATACAAATTAGACCAAATCATCTTTAAAAGTAGTACCCTCAAAGGAAAAGAAGCCAAAATAGACCGTATGCCTTAATACAATTAGGTCTTGCCCAGTGTGATGGTGCACACCTGAAATTCCAGTATTTGAGAGACTGAGAAAGGAGGACCCCAGATTTGAAGCTGGCCTTAGCAACTGAGCAAGATCTTCAGAAATTTAGTGACACCTTGTTTCAACATAAAAATACAAAGGGTTTGGGAGTAGCTTGGAGGCAGAATCTTCCTTCTCTACTATATTTTTATATATACTGTCTTACATATGTAGCACTTATCACAAAGTTAGCTGCTTCAAGGGAGGCATGTTCACTATTTAATGTTTTCCTTGGACTAGGAATCTAAGCATAGTTTTGACCAGTCTTCTTGTGAGGGGCTCACTTGGCTCCTGTCAGATGCCCAACTAAAGAAAAGATCTGTTTCCAGGTCTCCTCTGATTGTTGGTACAGTTAATTCCCTTGCATTTGTAGGATTCATGATATGCTTTTCCTTTAAAACCTGCAATCAGCAATGATTTAATAAAGGAGAAGAAATAAAGAAGTAGGAGAGAGAGAGAGAGAGAGAGAGAGAGAGAGAGAGAGAGAGAGAGAGAGAGAGAGAGAGAGAGAGAGAGAGAGAGAGAGAGAGAGAGAGAGAGAGAGAGAGAGAGAGAGAGAGAGAGAGAGAGACTCAAGTACAGTGGACACTAAAGACAGATCTTATGATCATGGATTCCATCTATACTCACAGTATTCCAGTAAGATGAGCTCATGAGGGCCCTCTTAGATCTTTGCATAACTATCAGTGACCTTCAAGACAGATCAATAATTTAAAAACTCAAATTGAAACAAAAAAGAGGTAAAAATAACACCTTTAGGATCCATAGGAAAATGTTATACTGTGTAGAAAATGTCAAAGTAAGGCTTCTGAAGTTGAGGCAAGAGGACTGGACCAGAAGAAATACCCGAAAACATAATAACTAGATTTTTAAAGCCTGATGTAATATATCAATGCACATAAAAACAAACAAAACAAAATAAACAAACAAACCTTGGCAAATATTCAGGATAAACACAAAGACAAAGAGCTCTAGTCACTTTATCTGTAATATGCTTAAAACCAAAGATAACGAGAAAATTTTTAATCAGCTAAAGGGTGAAAAATGACATATTTTAATCAAGAAAACAGTGATAAGAGTGACAGCTGACTTCTCATCAAAGGAAAAATATAGGCCAGAAGAAAATGAGAAGATTTTTAAAGTGATAAAAGTAAATAAAAATAACCTCACAACCTGGAATTCTAGAGGCAATGAAAACTTACTTCAAAACTGAAGGTGAACTAAAGACTGTTTGAGAAACAACAAATTTGAGATAATTTTTCTTGAATTACAATAAATAATTGAAACCCTTCATTACTTTTAAGGAGATAATATCAGAAGCAAGTCCTAATCCTCAGAAAAAAATAAATAGTAACAAAAAGAAAAAAATTCGTTAAAAATAGAGGACATTTTTGAGAATGTTTAAACTTCATTTTATGTTGTTAATTGTTTAAAGAAAAAGCTATGTTTATATCTAATGGGGTTTATAGCATGTGGAAATAAAATTCATGCTGAGAAGTGGGAAATTCCAGGGGAAAGAGACATTGCAGTATATTGTGAATGTTTCTATATTAGTTTTTCATTGCTATAACAAAATACCTAAAGCTGAGCAATTTCTTTAAAAGCAATAGTTTTGTGACCACAAGAGCATGACGTTAGTTGGTGCCCATCTCTGGTAAAGGCGTTATAGTAGATGGCTTAAGAATCGTAAAAACACAAGAGGGACAGAGGACATGACAGAAGTCAAGGTGCAGGCAGGGACCAATAATGCTCTTTTATAACAATTTACTACAAAGGAACTAACTGGGCTTTCATGAGAACTATATTAATCCTACAAAGGGCAGTAGCACACTTCTACTAAACTCTGCCTTTCAAAGATTTCAACACTTCTCAACATTGCCATAATGAGGACCAAGACATACTCACATTATGTCCAAATCATAGTAAGGTATGAGAGATGAAATAAAATATTAGGTAAAGTGAAGACTAGTTGGAAATGAAAGGGAAACCCCATAATCCTTAGCTTCACCTTACAGAACCTACTTTGTATTAGACAAAAGCCCTTAATTGACCAAAATTTTATATTGATAAAGGTGAAAAATTACAAAATTATATTGTAATCCTGTTTGTCTTGGTTTGAGATGCTATAACAAAAGACCATAGATCAGGTGGCCTAAAAAATTAATTCTCATAGTTTTAGAGGTTAGGAGATCCAATATCAATATCCCAGGTGTTTTAGATACTAGTAAAAGCCCTTTTTCTGGTTCGCTGCGGATTCTGGAGGAAGAAGTCAAACAAAGCTGGCTTTAAATGCTGTGTCTTTCCTCCCTGAAATGCAGTAAATAATTGCAATTATATGTCATAGTGAGGTTCCATTGGGTAAAAGCATATGTGCACACAGCCTTTGATATATTCCCCTCCTCATTCCACCTGCTCCTTCCTTCTCACTTCCCACACACAAGTGAGACTGGTAGTAATAACTTCACATATTGCCATAGTATTTTTTGAGCTGTTACCTTGTTTTCCTTATAATAGTGAACTTATCAACCCTAGAGTGTCTTTCACCCCTCTAACTTTTTTCAGTGTTCTACAGATTCTTAGTTCTGCTTTTGTTCTTTTGTACTTTCTTTCTTTCCCTTTTTTCTTTTCTCTTTTTCTTTCTTTCTCTTCTTCAAATACATTGCTAATGGAGGTTCGGTCTTCAGTCTATGAATTTAAGGGGGACATAATTCAGTCCATAGAACAAATGTCTAACCTAACCTCATGGAAGGGATTACAGAAGGGGAAGGTGATCTAATTAACTTTAGAAAATAATGTTTTTGCTATGTTGGCAACTATAAATTAAAATAAAAAAGAATTTTATAATTGATGAATAAATTTAACATACTGTGTTGCTTCATTTTCTTCTTTTCTCTCCATGAGTTGGTATTAATTTGATGTTTCATTTTAAAACTTATGGCATTTAATGTCTCACAGAATCTTTAGAGATTCTAATACATCCTCAAAAACAGAACTGGCGTTTTATTCATGCTTACTTAGTCAACATCACTAACAGTGAATATATGACACAACTTGTTCTCTGGTTTTTGCCATAATACTAGAATATTTCAGAGGTTTTCTGTAACTGAAATCCAGTACCTTCTCCAATTTTATGAATCAAATATTTGAAGCAAGACTTTGAAAAGAAGGAAAAAAGATATTTGTGGATTGATTTTTTAGTAGTCCAAGAAACCACAAAATTTAAGATTTTAAAACAAAACTTGGATTCTCCCCAATGGAGGAATAAATATCCTTTTAAGGTTTAGCTCTTCATGGTCAACTTGTGTCTTATCAGAATGGACTCAATTAATGACTGAGTCATCCTTTAGTTGGTGCTTCTTTCTCAGACCCAGAGGTACCAGATATTCATTCCCTTTTTTAGTAAAATGATGACAAAGGAGGGTAGGAAAAATATCAGATAAGAAATGGGTTATGTGTTAGCTGCCAAGGTCATAAGCTGCCTTCTATTACATTTTGAAGGTCATAATAGTAATAATAATTTTATATTTCCATGCAATTTTCCATAGAGTTGATGCACCATTGTTTATTTGCCTATTTTTCTATTTTCAGACATTAAATTACATAATTTTGTGATTTGTTTCCATGTACTTGTTGGTATATATCTTTTCTGAATGCTTACATTTAAAATAAAACAGGCATTAGAAATATTCAATGAAGACCACACTGATGTGAGAATGTATCTTAAATTACTTACGTTTTAAAAGAATGATAGATGTGAGGATTTTTTTTCCATATTGGAGGTGGAACCCAGTGGCATTCTAGCCCTGAGCTATACTCCAAGCCATATTTGACTTTTTTTTTATTTTGATAAAAGTTCACACTATGTTGCTGAGAATCTCTCCAAGTTGCTGAATCTGGCCTTGAATCTATGATCATTCTGTCTCAGCCTCTCAGGTACTGGGATTACAGGCATAGTCTACCCTGCTTGGCAGGTGTGAGGAATTTGTAGATATCCTAAAAAATACTTATCATGATCTTTTAAAGTAAAATTCTTTATTTTTTCTGATTTTATTTAGTTTAATCATTATCTAGTTACCATATACATTATTATTTTTATTCACTTTTACAAACAACTTAATTGACATATAATCCACATATCATAAAATTAGTCTACTTAAAGTATTGTATACAGTTCATTGATTATTCCCAGATATATGCAACTATAACTATAATGAAGTCTTTAAATATTATAGCTAAGCATCCCTTGTCAGATACATGATTTGCAAATATTTCGCAAATATTTTCCCATAATCCGTAAGCTTTTTACTTTCTTAATATCATCCTTTAAATCACAAAAGTTCTTAGGAAGAAGGCTGAGGTTGACTAATGAAGGAGTTACATCTGAATTTGTGTAAAAATATGAATATAGCATGGTTAACCTGAGAACAGTCAACAGCAAGAAGACTAATTATAACACAATTGATTCAAACAACGTTTAAACACAGTGGTCATGGAAGATACAACTTGAAATAAGGCTGGCCTTGACCTTTGCCCTACTCTTGGTGTTAAAATCTGGTGAGGTGCCTTCCTACAGGAAGTAGGAATCTATATTTCAGAAAAGTCTAAATGCAGGCAGGAGTTGCAGTGAGAAGAGTCAAAGTAGATACCATAAAACAGAATAAATAAGAGTCATAGCCTGAGAAACCCTTTTTTGAAAAGGCATACAGTGCAACATGGCTAAAAAGAATGTTCATGAGGAAGAGAAATTGCAGGTTATTAATTTTGCATGCTCAGAGATCCAGAAAAATAGACACATTGGCCTACCTTTCCTGAGACTCTAGAGTATTCAATTAATACTCATAAAGTTATGCCTACCACCAGGAAGGGACCTGAAGCCTTTCTTTAAAGTAACTCCAACAGGTTAAAATATAAGCACATACAAATTACCAATTCCTCCCCCAACTAATTCATACCTCTTAACCAAAGCTTTCCAAGAATATGCAGATCAGGCTTTGAATGCTTTTTTTGTTAGTTTTCTTGAGGAAAACATGATGTGCACACACACACACACACACACACACACACACACATATATATATATACACACACAAACATATACATATATTTATATAATTTTTAAATAAATCTCATGAGTATTTATTATGACATAAGTGTTGGGTAAAATCTTATAATGAAATTGTTATTTCCTCACAGTGATGATTCAAGAGCTGTATGTGCCAAAATTTTGCTTTATCTATGATGTTAAATATAGTAACTATGTATCCAAAGTAGGTATTATATGGTTAACATGGAACCAAGACAACAAAATGATAATTTAAATTCAAATTATATAACCAACCTAAGTATCCATCAACAAATAAATGGATTAAAAAATTATGAAATATATACACGATGAAATTCTACTCAGCAATAAAGAAGAAAAAAGTAATGATGTTTGCAGGAAAATGGATGGACCTGGAAAATATTATGTTAACATTATGTTAAGTGAGATTAGCCAGTCACAGAAAGTGAAGGATTATATAGTCTCTCTCATATGTGGAAGGTAGGGAGTAATAGGGGGTAATGGAGGAGAAGCTCTAGTATAGACAGGAAGAGAGAGGACAAATGAAGGAATCACTTCCATTGACAGTACATGCATATGTGAGAATATCAACGTCAATCTCAGTACTCTGTATAGGGAAGGGGTGTGTGGGGGAGCTGAGGGAAGCCTACCAAGTGCTGTGTGCATGTATGTTAATATCACTATGATTCACATTATGATGTGAGATTATAATGCATAGATAAAAGTATTGAACATAAATTATAATTATTTTATACGTAAACAGCCCCACTGACAAAGGGGCCACCATATTATAAAGCAGAGCTATAACCTTGTTTCAAACTCCCATGGATAAGCCTTAATCTGAGGGGTGGGATTTCAAACTGAGTTGCTTGGAATCCTCCTGTTCAGTTAAACTCTGTTAAGTTCCTTATACAAGACATCGGAAGGCTAAGCACACAGAGCTCAGTAATCTATAGTTTCACCTTTTTGTTTATGTTTATATTATTTACATTTTATGGAATGAAGTAACTATTTAAATACTTATAAACGAATGGATTTTTGAATTTTTTATTGGTGCTTTGTCACCATACATCTTAATGGAGTACAAGATGGTACAACCCCACAGATGCCGCAGATGTGTGTTCAATAGGCAGATGGTAGAGTACAATATAGTAACCCCTCAGTTAAGTTGCCTTATTTGCTCATCTATATTTTCTTCTTATTTGTCTAGAGTTCCTCCTATGACTCATTTTCTCCCTAGATTCTGCATATTAGGAAGAGTATCCAATGTCTTACTTTTGTGGCTGACTAATCTTTTTTAGCAATCAATCCACCATGATGTAAATTTGACTGTGCGGTAATTAATCACAATACTTAATAAAATAAGTATTGTGATTCAGTGCTTAATGGTCAATATAGATCTAAGAGTCCATTTAAAACATGTTTCTTAGAAATATACAGGTTAACACTTCAATAGTGTATTATGAGAGTATCCCTAGAACTTAGATATGTAATTCTTCTCACCTAAAGATATTTAAATCTTTAAATACAAAATTTAATATGATTATATAGATTCAGAAAGTGTTTTTATTTAATGGTATTTTTTATTTTTTGTGGTACTGAGGACTGACTCCAAGGGCATTTTTGCCACTGAACTACATTCACTCCCTTTTAAAAAATTGTTGAAACAGAGTTTAAGTTATCATGAGCTTCTCTTAAATCTGTGATTCTCCTGTCTCAGTCTCCCAAATACTGGGATTTCAAGCATATGCCACCATGCCTGGCTAATTATAATTTCTAATTCTTTTTGTTTCTAAAAAATGTATCACTGTTTAAAAATAACATAGTCACATGAGTTATTTTAACAGAATCATTGATCTAAAAGATAAGACAAGCCGGATTTATGTCTGCCTAAACTGTCCTTGGATGTTATCTGATAGCGGTCATTTATAAATAGCTTCATGGTCTTAAAATAAGCTACTTTTAAGATTCATCTTTCACTTTCCTTCCAAATAACTATTTAAACAACTAAAAGATCTTTGGGAAGGGGAAAAAAAAACAGATTTGGATAGTAGGCAGAGGATTCCTGGTAGCTGCTGCTATTTTAATCAATTAATTGAGACAAGTAGGTAATGCTTAACTATAGAAATAGCTCACCCAAGTATTACTGCCATAATGTACTAGACTTGCATGTTCCAAATATACATTTCTGAGAATTATTTTAATAGTAGACAGCTATCAGGAAGCCACTGGAGAAATCTGTCTCTTATTTATAATGATGTTGCAACTTATGCTTACTTTAATAATAAAAATATACACTGAAATTCTATGAATACATACCAGAAAATAGGATATAATCGTTATGTTTCATCTATTACATGGACTAATGCAAAGTCCAAGAGGATGAATTGGTACGAAGCAACCATGCTTTATCAGCCCCATCACTCAGATTATGTCAATTTATGCCATTGTGTTTCAAATACTTTTATTTCCTTAGGAAGGAGAACTTAAGAATTGAAGAGATGTCCATTGAATACTGATGAAATTTTGAACACTTTTCTTATGTGATCTTCCTACGTCTTTGACTTAGAATATGTTATTCATTCCTTATGAGTTTATTGATATTACTTTTGAGTTGTTGAATGTCAGCGTTAATACTATGGAGTTTGTTAATATTATATTTTATCCATAAGATTCTTTGTTAAAAGAAAATAGAAATAGGAGAGAGGAAGAAAGTGAGGGAAAGAGAGAGAGAGAGAGAGAGAGAGAGAGAGAGAGAGAGAGAGAGAGAAGAAAAGAGGAGAGAAGGGGAAAAGAGAAAAAAGAGAAAAGAAAGAGAATAGAGAAGAGGAAGAAACATAGTAGAAGAAAGGAACTTGAAGTAAATAGCTGCTTTTGACTTCATTTTTTCCCGTCTAACAAGGCCAACAAATCTGCCTAGTATATACCAATAGTCAAATGCAAAACATATTTGCAGAAATGCTTAGAGATGATTCTAAAATGTTATTACTTTTAAGATTAACAATGAATATGCCTAGATATGCTTGAGTTTATACACCCTTGCATGAGGTTAGGTAAAGCTGTAGTGGAGATTTTTAAATAAATCTAGCTGAATTTATTTGCTGTGAATTTTATGTCTGTTGCTTGTTTATAGAGAACATTAACACAAAATATCTTTTGAAAGAAAGCTACTCTTTTAAACATTATCTCACAAAACCATTAGAACATTAGATGAATTTTCATGATTAACAATAGTTCCCACTGAAATGTTCATTCTTTTAAGAGAAATTTTACAAATTTAGTGTCTGTGTTATAGGCTGTGTGGTAAATCATGCAGTGGAAACTATTCTTAGGCAATATATGGACTAACTGGAAATGACTTTCTGAGAACTGGCTAGAATCCGTGTCTGAACATATTCTTTCCCTTCAACACATAAATTAGATATAAAATGCAGATGTAGACCCTGCTCATACTATCATAATTAATATTTAAAAAACCCTGACCCTCTAGAAAAATATAAACCAATTCTTTAAAGGCTGAGTTTTACTTGCATATTAATATAAGTATGTATATATAGCCTTTCTATATTCATTCATATCCATTCTAAATTCTAAATATCTTAAACATTCTTATAGTCAAGAGTCTATTATACTCTCAAATATTGTAAAGAGAGAAAATATTTGTGAGTGGAAAGAGTACTCTTGGGAGATGGATGATTTGGGCTTAAACACCTGTTTTATCATCCACTGAATTTAGCTCTTGGAGACGTCACATCAAGTTTGTGCTTCAGTTTTACTCTTATGTGAAATGAGGGTAGTGAGTCCTCCCTCAAGGGGTCTTTTGTAAAGATCAGATGAAATTGTATCTGTAAAATTCTTGGCAGAGTAAGTGATACATTATAAGAAGTGAACGCAAGTAAGCTTACTCCAGTCATGAGTTATGGTGAAATCAATTCCTTACATAAGGCATGGCTTCTGGAACAAAGAAATGTACTATGTACTGATACAGCCATCAAAGGAGAAACAGGAGAAACTACGAAGACATTTAGAAGGAGGAGAAAACCTCTTATTTCACTGTCAACTGAGAAGTGACAGTTTCAGGAATTAAAGTCACTATTTCAGGAATTAAACCATGCTAGACTAGTTTGGGATGACCCCCCACCTGGAGGAGGAGGGTAGTAGTTGGATAGGATTTGTTAATAAGTTCACAACTGAAGTCTTAGTGGAAAATTAGGCCACTGGTTTTTACTTTAGTCATAATCTTCCAGTAATTTCTACCTACTGCGAATTAAAACCAAATTGTTCTTCAAAATGAGAAAAAGCATTTGCTTCTCTTTGGTGTTAATGGAGAAATCCTTGGCAAATATGACTTTCATGATTATGTTTCCTGAAGAAGAAAAAAGCGAAAGAGGGAAAAGCCAAGGAGATTTCATGCTGGTAATGCATCTCTGCTGATAATTCCTGATTGATCCAGTGTCTAGCCCTCCCTCAGGCATAACTGATTTAATGACTTAGGACAAGGCTATCCCTATCTTGAAACCTCAGTTTCATCATCTGTAGAATGAGGTGGTTGCAGTTCAGAATCTCTGAATCCCTTCCGGTTCTAGTACACTCTTAGTGTGAGCGTAACTCTTTTTATTGCTAGAAAGTCTTGGGTATTCAGTGAGCTGTGAAAAGGGAACCTATTAGAAACTGGAACACCGGAAAGAAGGTAAGATAATTAGACAAGCAAGCACAATGGGGGAGAGTTAATAAGAGACACTATGACTCAGAAAAGTGGAATTTAAAACCATGTAACCACTTCTAGATGATGAAAATAAATTTAAAAAATATTTTATGATGGTCTATAGCACAGTGAGCAAAATCTGATAACTCTTTGTTTTGTGGTCACCACCATATAATATGCATGAATTTATAAGTTCACCATTAAATCAAGCTCTCACTACCTCTTTTCTGTAACTTTCTTTTTTCTAGGACACCTTAGTTGAGCTAGATTTAATGGATTTGGCCTCTGGAGAACAAATTAAAAGTTGCTATCACTCTGAAAGAAGGAGGAACCACATTTATTCCCCACTTTCTATTTTCCTAGACACAGCTTTAAGCCTATTTCTAAAACAACTCAAAATACTAATAACATTCTAGTAAATTTTCTCAATAACCACAGGTAATTATCCCTTAGAAAAAAAGAGGTAGAATTTTATGGTATATTCAAAGATATTGACTTTTCCCCTTTCAACTATTCTATAAAATGTACAAATTGCAATTCTCTTGTTCATGTGGTATACACAATTAAGTGAAAATAAAATGGCAAATCCATTTAATGATCAATATTCTCATTAGGGTTTCAGATTCAGCATGGTCATTCTGCATTTTCCATAAGATAAAATCATAGTTCAGGTTATTGTGTTTTCTTTATTTTTTATTTTTATTCTTTCTTTCTTTCTTTCTTTCTTTCTTTCTTTCTTTCTTTCTTTCTTTCTTTCTTTCTTTCTTTCTTTTCTTTCAGTGGTACTGGGGGTGGAACTCAGAGGCTTTCTATCTCCAGGCTATACTCCCAGACCCATTTTCTGTTTTATTTGAAAATATGGTCTCACTAAGTTGCTGAGAGCCTCACTAAGGAGCTGAGGCTGGCTTTGCACCTGTGCGATCCTCCTGTCTCAGTCTCCCAAGCACGGGGATTACAAGCGTGTGCCACCATGCCCAGCATTGTGTTTTCTTTTTAAATTTTCATATTTATAGACATTCATGTGTCATATCAAGGCAAAAACCTATGAAAGTTTTATCCTTATACATAGCATCATTTTCTCATTTTGTTGTAAATGCCTTAACTTGTAAGGGGATATGCTATGATTTACATATAGGATGTCTTTGGGGGAAAAAAGCTCATGTATTGGCAATGTAAGAAAAATAAAATTGAGATGAAATAATTAAATGGAGACTAATCTCATCAGTGGATAAATACATTGACAGTTTAATAATTTGAATGGGTTTATTGGGTGGCAATATAGATAAGTAGGGAGTGGCTGAAGGAGAAAGTGGGTCATTGAGGGCATGGCCTTGGGGATTATATCCATTCCTGGCCACTTCTTTTCTTTTTAATTTCTGGCTGCTATGAAGCAAGCTGCTGTCCTCTGCCACATGCTGTGCTGGCATGATTTCTACCTTGGAGTTGGCCTACTGTGGACTGTACCTCACAAATGATGAGCTTACTCAACTCTATGTTGTTCGTATCAGGTATTTTGGTCACAGTGACAGAAAAACAGATTAAAACAGAGTATTTGAGCCGGGCATGGTGGTGCAAGCTTGTAATCACCACGCTTGGGAGGCAGAGACAGGAGGATTGTGCAGGTTCAAAGTCAACCGTGCTGGCTTAAGAGACCCTGTTTCCAAATAAAAGATATAAAATAGGTCTTTGAGTATAGCCTGGAGGTCGAAGGACTTCCAGGAACCCCAGTACCACAAAACAAAAAACAAAAAAAACAAAAAAAAAAAAACAAACAAATAAACAAAAACCAGAGTATTTGAGAGAAAGAAAATCGTATTTGGACTCTGTTATTGCAGCATGTATGTTTTACATTTTTTTTTAGGTTATAGGCATGGTAATCTTTGAGGTTATCATGCCTCATCTTCCTGTTGATCACTATAAGGATTTATGCTGAATTTGTCACACACCTGCATTATTCAGGGGTGTGAACAGACTCAATGACACAAAATATTAAAGAAGAAAGGAGTTATTTATATATTTCTAATATAATTGGGCTGAATTAAAAAGACTAGGCCAGTGAGTTAATTGTACTTCTCATAATAACTTAATGGTCCAAGTTTCTTTTCATTGTTGATAAGCTATACATAAACTGATAGCATCATCTATATAATTCATATTGATGTATCACCATGCCTGATGTTCAGTAGATGAGAAAAAAAGATATAATGGAAAAAAAAACACCCATTATCTTAACATACAAATCTAGAACTGGCACACATGACTTCTCTCCAAATCCCATTTTAGAGGTGATTAAACATTATGTGATCATGTGAAGGTAGGCTACTGAATGCTGAGAGATCACATGGACAGGGGCAGCATGGAGAAAGTGCCAACTGCAAATAACCATATCCAGACATATGAGTAAGGTCCATGTGGATCGTCTGGCCCCAGCAGAACTTTCTGATAATGGCAGCCTCATCACTGAACTAAGATAATATCATTAGAACAACTTGCTAGCAGATGTCAACCTTTCAAAAAACACTAGGCTATAATAATATACATAAGCCTGGGTAAATTGATCCATGAAAGATGCACATTGTTAGACAAATAGTAGGGTACACAACGCATTCCATGTTAGAGTAAGTTGGTAATAAGTATAGTTCTGGAATTAGTCTGAAAAGGAAGAAATAACTTCTGGTTTGTCATAGTGATGACCTTTCTCTTCCAAGTTTTAGTTTCCAGAGAATCTTCCATTGAATTTGATATATTGGGCAGGGCTTAGCATGGAATCAATTACTACTACTACTACTACTACTACTACTACTACTATTACTGCTACTACTACTACTACTACTACTACTAGAGTTTAGCAAAAATTTGGCATGAGTTAGTTTCTATAACTATAGAGTAAATTTATACTTAAAAGAAAATGCAAACAGAAGAATGAAGCTCCAGGAAACTATCTGGTTCCTGGGGGATGATCATGAATTATATGTCTGCTACGAGACTGAGTCGAGGAAGTAGCAGCAGTTTGTTTTAGCATTATGGTAAAGTAAGGAAAGGCACACAGGCAGGAGCGAAGTTTTGGTCTTGAACTAATACTCAGAAGATGGAAGGGGAGTTTTGGTTTTGAACTAAGATTCAGAATATAGATCATTTGTAGTTGAAGAGTGAAGATCTCATGTAGAAAATGGTAAGTGATCTGGAGCCTGTTGGATGTGTTAAAATTGTCAGTCTAACATTTGGGATATCATTGTCTATGGTCCTACAAGGCAAAATATCCAGAGAGGTTCCCACCTGACTAAAGTGTGTGTGTGTATGTTGTGCACATGTCTGTTTTTATGAGTGGCTTGTGATTTCTCAAAGTCTATTTCTTCTCATAGGGATAGAAGTAAAGGAATGATCAAATGAAATTTCCATTATAATTAACTATCTACTCTGACCTTAGCATCATATTCAATTACTTTTAAACAAATAGCACTTAATTCCTACATAAATAAAAGCAGTTTATATAGTTTCATTCCCCACATGAAGAAATTAAAGTGAAGAAAAGTCGAGTGATGTGCCCAAGATCACTCAGGGGGCAGTTTCTTCTAATTGTAACACATGGTCTCTTTCTTTTGCTGAGGATGTGATTTGATTACAAGACACATGTGCCAGTTCTAGATGTTCACAGAGGAACAGCTAGCAACACTGATATGTGCATGACATGGATACAAGAAATAAGGGCAATGATACTGAGTGCTGAGAAAAGCCCCAAGCCAACCAACCTATCATTCTCATTAAAATTGTGACTTTTACTAAATATACTGCAACATAAATAAAAACAGCCAACATCTAATAATATCTTTATAACAATAATCTGTAAAAACCCCACTATATATTTATGCATGTTCTGGTTTCTTTTTTGAAGATTTTTATAACATTTTTGAATAATGACAGTATGAAGTAAATTTGGGAGGTGAGAAATTCTGTCATATTGATCACTTCTGAATTCACATTTCAGCGATATACTACAACATTTTGATTTTTAAGATGAAGTAAGAATATATCCTACCTATATCAGAATGGCCTCATAAAGGATGTCTCAGTAATTAAAATGTTACAGATTGGTCTCTGTATTTGACAATTCCATCATCTTTTAACTTGTTCCTAGCCCAAGACCATACTTGATTAAACAACAAAGACTCAAATACTACTCCCTGAATTAGCTGGCTCAATAACCCCCTGATCAAAAAGTCCTACAATCTAAGTAGGATGGAAATTTGAGTTATATACCTCCAATACAAGATTCCTTCTGAAATAGTCCATTTACTATAATGTTAAAGATGACAGAAAATTGGAAACCAAGCTCTTATGCCTATCTATAAGGGAGATATACATGAAATGAAATCCACTATAACTTTGGGCCAAGTTTAATTTATCTTAGCTCTTGTCTACCAATTATTATAAAAGGGAAGACATCACAAGCTTCTGGAGATTGTGAAATATATATATATTTAGCCAAGCATTGTGGTGCATGCTTGTAATCCCAGTACTTGGGAGTCTGATACAGGAGAATCACAGGTTCTATGACAGCCTCAACAGGTAGTGAGACTCTCAAGAACCTAGCAAGACCCTGTTTCAAAATAAATATTAAATAAGGTTGATGTATAGCTTGCAGGAAGAATGCCCCTTGGTTCAATTTCTAGTACCACACAAATATAACACACACACACACACATACACACACACACACACACACACACACACGTAATACATTATTATATATGTGTATATATGTATGTATATATGTATATATGTATATATGTATATATATATTTATATGTATGTATGTACACATACATACATACATGGTGGTTTTAAAATAGCTGAAACATTGAACATATTAAATATACATTGCATGATAGTTTAAATATTGGTATTTTAAATACAAATTAGCCGGACATAACCTTTGCTTGAATAGTACTCCTTCCATATCTGAGAGGGATGTTCAAAGATTTCCAATGGATGTCTAAAATCATGGAAAGTACCAAGCCCTGTATATTCCATTTTTTTTTTGTTCTCTGCAGCATTGTCATACAGTACAAGAGTTAATTTGTTCTTCCATATTTTATGCCCCAGTGCCTTCTTGCATTGCTACTTTTGCATTTTGGATATTATGAAGTAAAATAGCATCATTTAAAAACAGAACAGTAGTATCAGGGCATTTCAATCAGAAGACCACAATGACAACCAAATGACGATTGGGTGGGAAAAATGTGCAATGTTGCTATGCTATTCAATTTGTAGTTTAATACACTATGAATTGTTTACTTCTGAAATTTTTATATATATATATATATATATATATATATATATATATATATATATATATAGTTTGTGGGGGGTTCTGGGAATGGAACCCAGGGGCATTCTACCTCCAAGCTACACCCCTTGCCCTATTTTTTATCCTTTATTTTGAAACAGGGTCTCACTCAGTTGCGAGGGCCTCACTGAGTATCCGAGGCTGCCCATGAACCACGATCCTCCAGTCTCAGCCTCCAAAATGCTGGGAATACAAGCATGCACCACCATGCCCAGCTATTTCATATTTTTAGGCCATGCTGACTACATGTAATTGGAATCATGAAGGTAAAATGGCAAAAAAGTAGGGAGGGTCACTATGTATTCAAAAGTAGGGAATAAAAGATGGCAGGCACTTGAGTTACATTCCTTGACTTTGAGGCCTGACTCTTTTCAGTATATGTGACCTTGGACAAGGTACATTATCTTTCTGCCCCTCCTTTTCAAAAGCATCAACTGTGAATAGTAATAGCGTTTTCCATATAAGGTAGCCATGGCAAGTAAAAGCTCATATTATCAAGCCTGTGATATAGTACAGTCTATATTTGTATAATGTCTATATTATGCTTTTAGCTTGTGCTAATTTCATTAAAGATTAAATTTCACAATCCTGACTGTACATCTAATCATGTGGAATGTCTTCTACATTATTGATGCCCAGGCATGACTCTAAGACCAAGGTCATCTAATAAAAATATATTAAAGGTCAAATATGTCATTTTAAATATTCTAATATCCATTTAGCAAGTAAAAAGAGACAGGTGAAATTAATTTAATCATGTATTTTATTTTATTTAACTCAATATATTTCAAATACATTCATTTTTTGTGTGATACTGGGGATTGAGTTCAAGGCATTCGATCTACAAGCCACATTTCCAGCCCAATTTTATTTCTTATTACTAAACAGGTTTTCCATAGGTCAATGAGAGTCTCCCTTCTTGTTGATGCTGTTTTTGAACCTTCAATCCCCCTGTCTCAATTAGATTACAGCTGTATGCCACCATGACCAGCAAAATATATTTATTTTTTTTTTAATTGTGATATTAGAGCTGAGCGTGATAGCACATGCTTATAATTCCAGTGCTTGGGAGGTTGAGACAGGAGGATCACAGGTTGTCAGTCAGCTTCAGCAACTTAGTGAGGCCCTCTGCAACTTGGTGAGACACTGTTTCAAAGTAAAGAATAAAAACTATGGCTAGGGGTGTAGTTTACAGGTAGAATGACCCTGGGTTCAATTCTCAGTACCGAAAAAAAAAAAAAAAGAAAGAAATGTGGTATTGGAAATCAAAGTAGACAACTACTCTATCACTGAGCTACATCCAAAATCCTTTTTATTTTGGAAAATTTCTCAATAAATTGTCCACACTGGCCTCAAACTTCTGATTCTTTTGCTTCAGTCTCCTGGGTAGCAGGGATTAAAAGCATGGATCACTAAGCTTGACAAAAATGTTTCTGTTTTATCATAAACTCCATATAAAATATTTTTATACTTATTTGTGTTATTAAAGAAGAATTATTCACTGGAAACTTGTCAGATAAGCAAGATAGATATTATTCACAAAAACTGTGATAGAAGAGAGTCTGATATCAATACTGAGTTGAACAAAAACAGCTGAAAATTTATAGCCAATGTGCAGAATAAAGGGCTCAGTAGGTTGAAAATTCCTAAGGGGAGACATCAATGGTAAGAGGATTCTTACCAGAATGGCTTAAAAAGATTCTTACTCAAGAGGATCAAGGATGTAGACAATCAAGAGTTAAATGATAACTTGATCACATCTGAAAGGTAGTCAACTATCAACAGTAGAGATTCTTTCTAAACTAACTTAGCAGGATTTTTATTAAAACTGAGCTTGGCAGTTCCAAAGATAAGACTTGGAGAAAAAGCCCAAATGAAAAGGGAACTCATAGGAGCCTGTTTAAAGAGTTGTCAAAGAGAGAATATTTTGCAAGTAAGTTGGTTGTTTTAAGAGTATATGTATGAAATCCCATGTGTATTTCACCCTCAGAGCACATCTCGGTTCAGACTGTACCTTTCAAGTATTCCATGGCATTGTGTGGCTAGTGACTACTGTATTGGACAGTGTAGCCCTAGAGATTCCAATTCAATTTATCTAGGGCAGATCTCAGGCATACCTATTTCTGTTTCTTACTCCTGAAGTGATACATTGTGCAGCCAGATTTGAGAAGAAGAATTTAGAGCTTGTTGGCTCCACAGCATGTTATCCATTGTTGTGTTTATGAACTTATGGATTTTTCTAGACCCCCCCCATGTGACTCCAAAGAAAACATCACTGAGAATTTCTCAACCCCATCCTTGGCTTTCTGTCACACTTAAAACCTTCCTGGGCTATAAGATGGCATTTGAATTATAAAAGAAAGATCTTTTATAGAGATAGGACAAAGGTCATTTTAAGAAATAACCCTCCCCTGAACTTCTTGAGCTCTGGCAATGAATTGTGCTGATATTTAAAGGAAAGCTCGTGTTCTCAAAAAAAATGAAGTAGGACTAGGGGCACAGTTCAATGGCAGAGTGTGTGCTTAGCAGGTGCAAGGTCCTGAGTTCAATCCATAGCACCGCAAATTAATAAATAAGCTAATGCTGAAGATTTGAAATAAATATACAGTAAATTCACTGTTAGATATCAAACATCTAACTACATGTTAGATATCTAAAAATGATTTTTTGAATAAATCTTTATAGAAACACAAATTTAAGTTTCAATGTATACTGCTTCTATGGCTGCCACTAATTATTTTGCCCTAAACTAGGCAGGGAAATAACATCACATGGATAGCTACCCTTTTGCCTCAGAGCTGCAGATGTATTTTTCCATCATTAGCACAAAAGCTGATTTATAGATGGACTGCTCCACAACTTGAAAAAATAAACCACAAGAAAATATAACTGTACACAAAATCCATTAGTATTCCACAGGGAGGACTTGTGGTTTGTGTTTGAGGCAGCTCACATAAAATCCAAGGTCTTAATACTCCTCTGAGGCCTCTCAGTCCCCATGGTGACTCTTGAAGAGCTTTTATTTCTTCAACATATGTAAATTGCTAAGGGTGAAGTCAATGTGATTTAAAGCTAACATCTCCTTAAGAGCTCAGAGGAGACAAAGGTTTTATTAAATGAAATAGTAGAGGAAATTGAAGTTCCAACATTTCAATATAATGTGATCATGAAGATTGGAAAATAATATTTAGTGAAATTAAAAGTTCAGGCTCAGAATGTACATCACTTTTAATCTACATCCGTTCCTCTCATTTAATTTTTCCGACATGCTTTGTTCCTTTCAAGGGAATTCTCAAACAAGATCGATTGAATAAAGAGATATTAGTCAGTTGGCCTTGGGGGCCACATTGCAATTTATGCAACACTTTTTAAAAAATATGACTTAGATAGGAGCATATTTCTAATAAAGCTTGAGTGAATGCATGTATACTTTTTAACCAAAGCTTTACAGTGTCATTTGGAATAATGTAATTACTTATTGTGACAATACTCACTTTGTTACTCTAAATTTTCTGAGATAGAAGCTATGAATTACTCTCACTGAATAAATCATGTGGTTTAACATTTAATAAGAAAATGCCTAGGTTAAAATGCATTTTTTTTTTGGTTTCTGAAGTTATACTGATGTTCACCTGTACTTAGCTACTGCTGACACAAATCCCCACTTCCCTGTATCCTGAAATATGAATCTTAAACTCATAGCTATGTTTTATTACTGTGTTGTTCATTAAAGAATAGTTAATGAAAGACTCACTCCCACGGACATTATGTATATACCAATGTCAAGCTCAATATTCTGTATGGGGAGGGAAAATGAGGAAGGAGTCGGGGAAAAGCTCACCAAGTGGGTGCATGTATATCACAATCACTATGAACCACATTATGATGTGAGAGTATAATACACCAATACAAGCATATATAAATAGAGAACAGCACAATCCCTTTCCCTATTATTGTATAGTAAACAAAAGGAAAACCAAACAAAGATCTGCTTGTGTATAAATGCCCTCTTAACTCAAAGTAGATTGCAAATAAATATAATAGTTTCTACCAATAAGAAAGAAAAGAAGCCGGGCATGGTGCGCACTCTTGTAATCTCCGCACTTGGGAGGCAGCGACAAGAGGATTGCGCAAGTTCGAAGCCAGCCGTGCTGGCTTAAGAGTCTCTGTTTCCAAATATAAAAGTATAAAAAAATAGGTCTGGGAGTGTAGCCCAGTGGTAGAAAGGTTTCCAGGAACCCCAGTACCATCAAAAAGAAAAAGAAAAAGAAAGAAAGAAAGAAAGAAAGACAGAAAGAAAGAAAGAAAGAAAACATACAGAGTAGAATATTCTTGGTGTAATTGGAAAGGCATTTTCATCTATATCTATTATATACGAAGATGCAAAATTGATTCCAGAATTTATTTATTCATAATTTGATTCTTTCAAGAAATGCTTTATGTGTGCCCACAATGAGTCAGTTTCAGAGCTAAATTTGAGAGACTGAATTCAAAGCCCAGTAGATAAAGTTACTGTTTTCTTGGAGCTTACAGTCTAGAAAAGGAAAGAATCTTCAATAAATGTGCAATTCAAGGTACTAAGTAAAAGGGAAGTGTCCAGGGCACAGTGTTCATGTGGTATATGTATAAAAGATCTTGGCTTACTATGGAGAAATGAGGGAAGTATTCACAGAGGTAGTGACTCCAAATGAGCACAGAAGAAAGCTCTGAGATGCTCAAGAAATAGGACTTATTGAGATACACTGTCAAGTCAGTGCAAGTGTTACATGACTATAATCCTATCTATTCAGGGGGTGAGTCAGGGAAATCACAATTTTGAAGCCAGCATGGGCAATTTGGTGAAACCTTATCTCAAAATGAAACTTTATAAAGGGGGTTGGAGATGTAGCTCAATGGGAAAGCATTTCCCCTAGTTTTCAATAGGCCCTGAATTCAACCCACAGTGTTGGAAATAAAAAGAGAAAGAAACTACCTTTTCAAGGACTAAGATTCAAAGATGAGTAAGACCTGATAATATACTCAAGAAACATACTTTTGCATAAATGATTGCCCTGTAATAAAAGGAATACTACTATTTGGTCATGCAATAAAGTGCTATCAAGGTATTTTTTATTTAGAACATAATTTAGTAAAACCTACTGTTGCTTGCTGCTTTAAACCCATAATGATGAAAAGTCACCCCAAAATCTTCTGTCCTATCTGTACTAATTTAGATATGTTCATCTGAGTCAACTTATTGACTTTGTGTCCCTTGTCTAGGTCCCCCATTATAAAAACATTATCTAACTTATCCCAATCCTAAAGGAACCAGTACCTTTTTGAAGGTCATAGATAACCAACTAGGACACCATCTTAAAACTTTTGGAAAAATTAATTGGTGCATACAGTGATGAATATTATTTTCATATCACAGATATTATATCTTCTTGTAAAAATCTTCTGTAAAATGCTATGGTCTATCAGGGAATTTTCCAAAGGAACATTCAAAATATTAAATACATTGGCATATTGAACTTGAAATCCCTAAGTGAAGTCTCCTAAATAGTAGATATTAAAATTCATGCATGAAGATGGAATCAAGGGGCTCATTCTTCAGCCTAAATGTTCAGTTCTAATATCCACGTCCATGAGATATATTGCTGCGATTAAGGAGGAAGGCACAGAGTCCGGTGAAAAGTGAACACATGGTTCAATACATTTTAAAAAAACATTTATTAGAAAAAAAGTTTGACATGCTAAATGTTAACAAAAAATAATCTTATGATTTCCATTGGCAAGTTATGAAAAAGGTAAGGGTAGAGAGGTCTGTGTTTCATTTAAAATGTTTTAAAAAAATTACTTACTCTCAAATAATGTACCCTTTGATCTAGAATGGGCTTTATTTTAGAGATCATCTGGTATAAATTCTAATCTCAACATTTTATAATCATGTACTCAGCTCAGATAGCTTTATGACCATGCTGAGATTATTCAGTTGGTTAGCAGCAGAATCAGAAAGAAAATTTCAGAATGTCAGTTAGCTTTTATTTTTAATCTACAGTGCTGTTTTCTCCATATTATATTTCTCTTCTTTCTTTCTTTCTTTCTTTCTTTCTTTCTTTCTTTCTTTCTTTCTTTCTTTCCCTCTCTCTCTCTCTCTCTCTCTCTCTCTCTCTCTCTCTCTCTTTGGTAGTACTGAAGTACTGGGGATTGAACCCAGGGACATTCTACCTTTGTGCCTCAACCAAAGTTCTAAAAAAAAAAAAAAAAAAAAAAATATATATATATATATATATATATATATATATATATATTTTTTTTTTTTTTTAATTTTGAAACAGGGCTTTTAGGACATCACCAAGACCTCACTAGGTTGCTGAGGCTGGCCAAGACCCTGTGATCCTCCTGTCTCAGTCAACTAAGTACTAGGATTACAGGTGAGTGCCACCACACCCAGAAGCACGATCCATATTTCTAAGGGAATATTAATAGATAAAAGAAGAGTTTGAGGTATAGCTATCCATGCATTTTCAACACTATGAAAGCAAATATCAATTTGCCCTGAATGAAACCAAGAGTAAATTTCCTCATTGGATTAAAAAAAATATTTGATTATTTCTTAAGAATCGACTAAAACAAGAGTCTATGAAGCAGTTAGAGGAGGGTATAGTTTCTTTCTTTAGTTGCCTTCATGATTGAGATTGCCTTTTTCTGGTTTTTGAATTTGTTCCTTTTTTCTTCCTTATGTTTTATTTTTTAAGTAGTTTCTCTTGTGCAGGCTTGGTAGACATAATTTTTTTAATGATTCTGCTTATCTTGGAATATTTTTATTTCTTCATCAATTTCAAATGATATCTTTGCTGGATATATCAGTCTATGTTGAACGGTATTTTCTTTCAGGGTCTGTAGTATTTCATACCAGTTCCTCCTGACATCACAACTTGGGTTGTGAAGCCTGAAGAGATTTTTATTGTTTGGCTCCTGAGTGTTATCTGTTCTTTAGTTCTCACTGCTTTTAAGATACTTTCCTTGCCCTTAATGCCATTTTAAGTATTACATGGCATGAAGTGGTCCTTCTTTGATCTTGTCTAAATTGTGTTTTGTATGCCTTCTATACATAAATGTCCAAGTCTTTTTCTATTGTTACAAAATTCTCTGAAATTATTTCTCTGAAGAGATTATGGATACCCTTGGTCTGTGCCTCTATATTTTCTTCAATGCCTTTTATCCATAAATTATGACATTCCATATTATCCCATAATTATAGATGTTTAGGTTCTGTTTTGTAATATCTTCTGTATACTTTTGATTGTGCTTTCAGTTTTGAATGAACTATTTTCTAACAGTGATATTCCATATTTCATTTTATCTAATCCTCCAGAATTGTTTGCCATTGCTGTCTTTAATTCATTTATTGACTCCTTCATTTTCTTCAAGGCCTCTTTCTCATTCTTTCTTAAAGTCTCAATTTCCTCTTTCATTTCTTGTATACTTTCATCATATTTAGGATCAAGATTTGGAATTCTTTCTTGCATTTATTGTAGTTAAGTATTGGTGATTTCTCTTGCTGCTGATTTGTTGGAGTTTATTTGATTTTTTGTTTTTCCTCATTCTCATATTTTCAGAGTTCTTGGGTTTGTTTCCAATGTCTTATCACCTTCTTTCTCTTTGTGTGAGTCCTGTGTTTATTTCCTATCCCTTAATAATAAGTTCTATGCTTGGAATAAATATTCCTCCCTACCAATTTGATGCAAACTATTGATTCTTTACCCTAGAGTCCTTTTAGCTAGATATAGTATAGGTAAATAGTCTCTGATTAGCTTCAGATCACTGTGCTTCCCTGGCCCCAACTCTGCAGGGCCAAAGACTATGATGCTTTATTTAGGGCTTGAAGCCTGTTGGTTGAATCTTCATGGACTTCAGAAACCATTGCTTCTTAGGCTCAGCAAAACCAACAATTTCTATATTCCAATCATATGGTCTGACCAACTGAGATTTGATGGACCACCCTAGGATACCACTCTAGATCTGCTTGTTATGCTCACTTAAGGTACTTTTAGTCACTAGCTTACATGTATGCCAGGTACAAACTTTTCTGACAGAAAGGCTATTGAATTCTCGGCTTTTGACTGTGATCAAGTGGTATCCTTACATTTTGGTGCAGTCTGGTCAATATGGTGCCTTTGTTGCACTCCACCCAAGGCCCAAGGTCTTGCATGTAGAGAGTGCTTAGTTCCAAGCCAGATGTTTGATTGGTTCAGTTACTTAGCTTCAGAGACACCACCCCTGACGTCAGCAGCCAATACTAGGGACAATTGCTGGCTCAGGTGATGGTGCTTTGTTGCTCCCAGACATGACCAGGTGAGATTTCACTGCTTTTAGAGCCTGCAATTTGATAGTCTGCACTATTTCTCCCTAGCATCACTGCTTGGCATACCATAATAATCCCTACAGTCTCTACTTCAGCTCCTCGAATTACAGGATGTAGTTTCCTCTGTTTCTATGAGCTATTTACGAATTCAAATTTCTGCTATGTCCAATAGTAAGCCACCAAGGCTTGGGCCCCTCACAATTCTATTTTCTTGCCATGTAAGCCCCTGAGGCCAGGCACAGCCATCTTTACTTGCAGAAATGGTTTTGTTAACTTATATTGATAGGTGCTTACAGCTAACTTACAGCTGCTCCAGATATGTTTTCTGCCATGCTGGAAAATGTTGAGTTTAGCTGCCACCGAGGTGTCTGGCTGATTTGCTATTCCAGGTGGGACTGCCACTGATCTCTAGTCTCTGTTTCACAGGAAGGTCCCACAGAATGTGTTATAGGGCTCTGCTCTTTATTCTGTTTCTGGTTTCAATGCTTTCAACTTTAGTTTTTTTTTTTTTTTTTTTTTTTTTAACTGCTTTTTTTTTTTTTTTTTTTTTTTTTTTTAGGGAGTAGTAGTCTTCCCAGTGGTTGAGTTGTAGATCTCAGCACACTAGAATTCTCCTGTCTCACTTAGAGTCACCATCTTGAATCGGCTGCTTTTGGGTGCAACTCTGGATCCCTGGAAGATGCAGTGAGCATGGCCGCCACTATTGCAGGTCTGCTCCAAGCAGGAGGTGCCGACCACTTACAATTTTGATGAGTTGCAGCCACTTACTTCATTTCAAGCCCTTGGATTATTTTTGCCCGAGGTCTCTGGTAGTACTGGTGTGGTGAGTCAAGATGGTGATGTAGAGGCACCCAAGAGGCCTTAGCCACTGGAAGCAAGAGGGGTACTTTTATGCTATCTCTTCTGCTTTCTAGCTTTGTTTCCATGACCTTTCAAATCTTGGTACTCTGTTCAAATTGATGCTGGTTTTTTTCTCTTGGAAAGACACTCTTTTGAGGGCAATACAGATCGAATGTCAACAGACTGATATGTATTGCTTCCCTCTGTTGCTGTCTTCCTCTCCTCTCACTTTCATACAACAACTCTTCTCTCTCACTTCTCACCTTCAAAGATGGAAATCTATACCTCAATAAACATATGTAACTTTATAGTTACCATCTTTTACACACAAGCCTCCATCTGCTCCTGCAACTACATGCAGAGGCTGGCCTATTTTCCATCTTCTAATCCTTATTCTAATAATTTATTCAGAAAACAGACAAGAGTGGGGGCTCAATTTTGGGCTGTCTGCTGCTGCTTAATAATTTTATCTACAGTGTTGCACTCCAGAGCAAGTGGTATAAATAATAAAAAGCAGCTGAATGTGCTAATGTTTGTTTGTAATAGTAATTATGAGGATGAGATAGGAAGATTGCAAGTTTGAGGCCAGTCTCAGCAACCTAGTGAGATTCTGTTTCAAAATAAAAAATAAAAGAAAAGGGCTGGGGTGTATCTCAGAAATAGAATGTCCTTTGGTTCAACAATAATAATAATAATAATAATAATAATAATAATAATAATAAAAAAGCTAAATTCACTTGCCTGTGACATGCACATGTCAAGCTGAAGAAATTGCCAACAGGATAATCATTTAATTTGGCAACAACAACATCATAATAGAACAATAAGTATTAATTTTTTATATAATCTTGATGAGCCTCAAATATTTATTAAACTTATCTCTATTTTGGTCACCACACATTATAGCACTCAGATACCACTCCGTTTATGAAAATCTAAATTTTTAAATCTTGAATTTCATTACAAAACTTTTTTTCTAAGAAGATACTTCATGGCTCCTAATTGAAACTTGAAAACAAACTGTTTTCGCCAAAAATACACTTGTATAAAGCTTTCTTGGGTTGTGGTAATATCCTCAAGCTGTGTTGCCATTAAAAAGGACTCCAGTTTGTGTAGGAGAATGAAAAGATCCTTCTTCATCCATCATAGTACTATGGCTGAGGTCTCTAGAAGAAAGACACATTAACAATGGAAATAGATACACATTAATTTGGTGTATATTTTACATGTTATAGAAGTCTTCAAAATAAAATGAAGACTTGAAGAAATGGATAGAGCTGTGTATCTTTTGTTGGTGATGTTTTTCTTTGTATGGGAGGGATTGAACTCAGGATTTCAAACATACTGAAGCACATGCCACACTACTGAGGTACACCCCTAGTCTCTGTGTATTTTTTCTGCTAGGCTTAATGAAGAAGTAGGTCTTGGTGGAGAAGCTGCCTTGTATATGAAGTATGAGCTAATGGGAATATACTAGGGAGGAATTAGCAAGTTCTGATTGTTCAGATTTGTCTCCGCATCTCTATGTCTTCAGTGGTAAGGTTGTTTTCTCTGGGTATAAGAATATAACTTTTCATGTGATTGTCTTATAACATGCTTCAGAAGTAGGTCAGAAACACTTCCTAGGTTTGCTAGAGTGGTTTAGAGGAGAATGGCATCAGAAAGAGCATGGGATTCCTGCTTTGGCTGTTTTCTCAAATTCCAAATGCTGTATTTTGGGCTCAGTTTCCTGAACTCCATCACCAAACACAATCCTAAATCAGAAGTGCTGAAACAAAGTCACTTACATCTAAACGGAAAAAAGGCATATGAAATTCCATGTAAGAAAATAAATATTTTTTTTTCTTTTCTTATATTACAAGACCACTTATCTCTACAATGAAGCTAAAGGTTCAACAGTTGGAATGAAGCCTTCAAACTCAGATTGAGCAGTAGAGTGGGTGGTATAAACATAAAAATCCAATTATAAGACTTCTCAACCAAATTAGCTGTGTTAGAAAAGTACTTGCCTCATTTTGCTTCTATTGTTTTGTTTTCATTTTGTTTTCTTTTGGTTGCTAGCAACAGAAGCCAAATGTGGCCACGTAAAAAGAAAAGAAGAAGAAATAGAACATTTATTCTAACTTTCTGAATTAATTTTTATAAATGAGGTGTTCTTTTTGCCTTTTATGTAAAATTGATATATTAAAACTTTCTAAATGCTTTAAAATAATAACTGAGGGTTCAGTGAACATACATGCACACACTCATGTATGCACAAACACACCCAGCACACACAAAATATGAAGTTACTTACACATGTTAGTTTTAGTACTACTGGACTTTTTCGGCATTTTGAAAGTGAAATGTCAAAAGATGGGATGAAAATTTACTTAAATGCACTGTACAAGTTTCAAACTTAAAGGTATGATTTTTCTCTTAAAAGTGCCATACCAATCCTTTCTCCAAATTAACTCTTGTTTCATTCTTAAAGTCCCCTAAAATACACATGGTGGATATAATTTTTTCTAATCCTCTTCTGGTTAAATTAGTGGCTTTCTTACTTTCTTTACATACATATACAAGGCAATCAGGTGATGATTCTATTGAGAAAGCAGGCAAGGACTGAAATAATGCATAATTTAGTAATTTTGAGAATGTAAAAAGAGTACAATAAAAACTTAAGACTATAGATTTTAAAAAGGAACTCTATTTTACAGATTACAACTACTTCTGTCAATAAACAGGGAGTGGTCAAGATTTATTTATTTATTTTAATTTTTTTTTTTTTTGGTGGTACTGGGGTTCCTAGAAACCCTTCTACATCTTGACTACACTCCTAGACCTATTTTATATAATTTTATTTGGAAACAGGGTCTCTTAAGCCAGCAAGGCTGGCTTCAAACCGGTGCGATCTTCCTGCCTCAGCCTCCCAAGCACAGGGATTATAAACGTGTGCCACCACGCCCAGCACTGCTCAAGATTTAAAGTGAGCTGAAATACGATTCATGGAAATGGTGATACCGAGTCATGATACAGGAAGCCTTATCAACAGATCATTAGGAATTTGCTGCACATTTTCCACCATTCAGGATATAGGCCCTTATGGAAAGCAAATGGACATATTAGCAGATGCATGGATGCTAAATTAGAATACCAGCAGGTTCAAATGGAGTTACAATTCTTGAGGAACTGTGTATGGCTTAAGCTCTCTTAACACTAGTAATTTTATCTATAAAATGGGAATAATTAATTAACACTAGTTAATATAATGACATACAGATAAGTGGATAATATACACATGCCAAAATGTGCATAACATCATCATTCCCATCTCTTGTCCATGGACTATAGAGACACAGCGGTGGCTGGCACCAAAAGGTGCAACTCCAAGCATGGAAATTGAAGTGGAGAGTCCACATGTAGCAACATATCCCCTCATTAAGTCACCTGTTTCTAGGGTCACTGGGAAGCTACTAACTTAACTTACCTTAGCAACTATATAAATGTGTCAGTCTTGTCAACTCAAAATTGTAAGCTCAAACACTCTGTAAAACCAACTTTCTGCTAGGCATGGTGGTGCATGCTTGTAATCCCAGTATTTGAAGGCTGAGAAAGGATGATTGTGGTTCTCGGACAGCCTCAGATACTTAGTGAGTTCCTTTGCAACTCAGTGAGACCCCGTTTCAAAATAAAAGTAAAAAAAAAAAAAAAAAATAGGGCTGGGAGTGTAGGTCAGAGGTAAGAATGCCCATGGGTTCCATCCTCAGTGCCACTAAAAAATAAAAAATAAAAAAATCAAATTTTCTACCTTCCAATCTTCATTTGATTTTGTTTTTAAATTTTATTATTACTATCATCATCATCATCATCATCATCATCATCATCATCATCATCATTTTTTGTTGTATTGGAGATTGAATCCGAGGGCATTCTACCTCTGAGCTACATACTCAGCTCTATTTTTTATTCTTTATTTTTAAAAGTGTCTCACTGAGTTGCAAAGGGTCTCACTAAGGAGCTTAGGATGTCTCTAAACCATGATCCTCCTGTCTCAGCCTCCCAAATCCTGGGATTATAAGTGTGCACCACTATACCCGGCTTCCAACCTTCATTTTAAATGAGTTGTTACTAATAAAATAAATAAATCTTCAGTATCAACCTATAATATGTCAGATATGGTGCAGCTGAAAATATTAAAAAGATTGCCCTAATCTCAAGGAAATTTTATTCTCACTAAATATCCTGGACCAAGACATATCAGTAGGCAGAATATTAAAATAATGAGAAATGATTTCTTTAACCTGAGAGATTCATTTTTAATAAATTTTTAGTACAAGCAAGGTGGTATCAACCTAAGTAAATACCTATATTGTGGATGGCTGTGTCCATAAATAAGTAAATAGGCTATGTCCTTGAAATAGTGGCTGGAGATAATGCTCAGAGATCGGGTATATATATATACATATATATGTGTATATATGTATATATATATATATATATATATACACACACATACACATATATATTCATAAATTCCATAATAAGAAGACTCAAATAATTTATATATCAATGATTATATATATACATATATATTATTTATCTCATATAATTGATTGAATTTAAATGTCAATGGTTATATATGTCATCATATATTCACTGATCAGAACATTATACAGTTGTTAATATGGTAATTATATGTTTGAAGCTACTAGAAAAAAAATCTGTTAAGATTCACATTTCCTTTATTTTCCTTGAACTTCTATTTCTGTTTCTGTTTGAAATTTATGCCACTGTATTTTTAAGCATATCTACCAAAAATTCCTGAGGAAATATACATAAAAATTAAATATAAGTGTCATTTATTAGAAAAGTTGTTTAAATCTAGTTTGTAATTTATCACTGCAAATGTATATTCTCTAGTTTCTCTTCAGAGCATATGAATTATAGATACATATATTAAATATTATACAGATACTATTTTTTCATGAGCTCTGTGTGAGATGCTACAGGGGAGACTACTTCCAAGACGTGATATCACTAAACATCAGAGAGAAATTAAACAACTTTCTCAAGAACCCCCAGAGAGTCCAACCTTTTGCGTAAAATCAAAATCTTAATTCAGACACATAAACTCACATTTTCCTTCAAACTGAATTTTTTTTTTTTTATCCTGAGAAAACAAGAATGTGTTTGTGGCAGAAAACTTGAGTATTGAGTAAAATAAACCTTCTGAATTATCAAATGAGACAATATATTAATCGATTTGTATTCTAGGGCATTAGATATTTTCTTCTGGAGATGACTTACACAAAGCTGTGATATAGGGAGTTAAAGTGTTTATTAATAGCGATAGATAATCCCTTACATTAACAAAGGACTTTATAGATGATAAGACATTCTAACATCTTGGATTTTGTTTAATTCTATCAAACACCTTGTATGGGAGCCAGGATGAATTTTTATTATCTCTATTTTAGTGGAAAATAAATTCAGGGTCAGTGGGTTAAGCTAATGCAGAAATTTTTACAGGAACTGGAGGAATTGACATTTAATCTTCTACTTTGGGTTTAAGAATAGTAACTGTTTTTCCAATTACAATAATATTTATTCTTATTATGGCACCTTTATCAGGGGCCATAATAAAATAATGACCTATTATTATTTTATTGTGATTAAAATATGAATTTATATAAATGAGTTATAAACTCATTAAACTTAAGCTTACATAAAACTAACAAAAGCATATATCATGCATTAAATAATAAAAGAAAAATATCCCCACATATCCAATGCAATCAAAATTAAAATTAAAAATTTTATTATACTTTGCTGGAACCAAATTATTATTCAGAATGTTAATATAACACCATCTACTAAGAATGCGGTTCTTTTTAATTTGAATATCATAGCTTATTTTATGTGTGTCACATCACAATCCAGAAAAGCTCATCTATCTTATGAGCCAGTTATACCATTTCTGGATATCTTTCCAAATAGACTGAAACAAGAATATTATAGTAATATATGCATATCCATGTTTAAACAATACAATTAATAAAAGACAATTATGGAGTCAACCCTGGTATACATCAACAGATGAATGGCTCACAAAATTGTATGATATACATACAATAGAATTCTACTTAACAATGAAGAAGAACAAAATATCATTTTCAAGAAAATGAATTGACCTGGAAAACATTATGTTAAGTGAGATTAACCAGTCCTAGAAAATGAAGGGTCAAGCTTGGCATGGTGGTGTATTCTTGTAATCCCAGCATTCAGGAAACTCAGACCTGAGGAGTGTCATTCACTGAAAGCTTCAGCTACTTATTGAGGCCTTTCACAACTCAGTAAGATCCTGCTTTGAAAATAAAAATACAAAAAGACCAAAAAAAAAAAAAAAAAAAAACGGGGCTCGGGTATAGCTCAGAGGTAGAATGCTCTTGGGTTCCAATCCCAATACTAAATAAAAAAAAAGTGAAGGGTCAAGCTGGATGTGGTGTCACATGCTTATTATAATTCCAGCATTTGAGACAGGAGGATTGGTTCATGGACAGCTTTAGCTACTTAGTGAGCCCTTCGCAACTCAGTGAGATACTGTTTTGAAACAAAGAGTAAAAAAAGTAAAGCTGGGGGTGTAGCTTGAAAGTAGAATGTCCCTAGGTTCCATCCTCAGTGAAGAAGAAGAAGAAGAAGAAGAAGAAGAAGAAGAAGGAGGAGGAGGAGGAGGAGGAGGAGGAGGAGGAGGAGGAGGAGGAGGAGAGGAAGTAAAGAAGTAAAGGGTCATATATTTTCTTTCTTGGGTGTAAGCTAGGGAGTAATCAAAATAAAAAGGGACTTAAGATAATGGATGAGACACCTCAGTGGAGGTAGGGAAATAGTCTAGGCAAGGGTGGTGCAGGGAGGAGAATTAATGAAAGAGTCACTTCCATTGACAGTATGTAAGCATTCTAGAATGTCAAAGTCTACCTTAATATCTTGTATAGAGCAATGGGGGAGTAGGGATATAGCCAGGGGAAAACTCACCAAGGGTTTGTACACATATGTCACCATCGCCATGAACTATATTATGATGTGAGATTATAATGCACCAATAAAAGTATAAAAATAAAAAATAAAAACAAATAAAATTTTTCTTCAATTAAAATATGAAAAAAGCTGGTTCAGTTCACTTTGTTCTGTTTTTGCCATTAGTTGGTATGATTTTATCATATGAGGGTTAAGTTTATGTCTGTTCTTTGTGTATTACCCAAATTGTTCCACTTGATAAAAGAGTTACCATACATCCAAATGCAAATATAGGCGCTGAATTCTTGGGAAGACAGTTACATGGTGGTCACTCTCAAGAGTCAGGAAATGTTTAAAGGATTCATATGACTATAATCAAATGACCAAAACAAAAATAACTCTAAGCAAATATATACACCTTGGAGAACATTTTTGGAAAACCTCAGGAATCAATGTCTATTTATAGGAATGTTTTCTTTTATACACACTATTTGCTTGGTACAGAAGAACATACATTAAGTTATTCTTCTACCAGGCACCATTACTTTTGCCTAAGTTGTTGTAGCATATCAGTGGAATATATTTTTTTTCAGAATTTCAGTAATTAAACAGAATGCGACCAGGAAAAGATAGCTCACTGATATTTGCTCAGAAATAAAGAAAATATGGAACCAGAATGTTAACCCAGATCTATGTACACATCTACAGTACTTTCATTTACTCCATTGTTCTAAGTCCCTGTTTCATTGAGCAAGAATTTTATAATAATTAGCCAACATTCCACAAAACATTCTTAATGTACAGAAAAAAATACAAAATACTGCTTCCTTCCTACTATAGTACTATCTTTGTGAATTATAATATATGTAGACCTCAAGGCAACTAGAATATGAGACATGGGTTGTAAGTAAAATTGAGATCAGAATTTATTAATGTTCAGGGACCATGTTTTTTGGAGTACTTAATATCTCTTTATTTTGCTTGCTTAAATGTTTGTTTCTATATCAAAGGAGAATGTGTAACTTGGAAATGGTGAAAAATGTGCCTTGTAAGTTTACCTGAAGTCTACAAGTGTTAACAACATAAAACTGAAAAATTAAATGTAATAGATATGTCAGTCTCTTCCACATATGGACAGACTAAGGGATAAATAGAAAAACTGGTACCTACAGGACGAAACTCTTACCATAACCAACACTTTTTGGTTAAGAGCTTAAGATCACAGTTGTATAGATATGACATCTTACCTATAAAATCTTTACACTTGACATTTATGCTCAATGAAAATGAGTAACTTGAGTCAATAAAAGAATAGTTTCTTTTATGTACAACATCAGTAAGTTAACCTTCTGAATAATTTTCATTTACATTAACTTGATTAGTATGAACCTTTTTGATTCTCTCATCCCTTATTGTTTCAATAAAATTTCCATGTACATTTCCTTTGGTTTATTTTGTGTCATAGACATATGCCATTTTTACTCTTGGTTTGCTATTCTCCAGTTTGATCCTAACCCTAGATATCTGTTTCCTTCCTTATTTTATGACTCACAAGACTGGCTTTTACTTACTAGGCCTTGATGAGCCTGTAAAGAAAGAAAAATGTAGCACTCCCTATTAACTTAGTATAGATGAATAGACATTTCTTTATCATCTCCTCAGAAATCATAGAGTATACCCTTATTGGTTTTACTCCTGGATAACTTCTTATAACCCCATGATCTCATCATTGTTCACACACAATTCAATCTTATTCCTGCAAACTGGAATGAGGGATAATTTTGAAGATTTGTTTTATTATCTACCCAAACTTTATTGCACATATGTTTACTCTCACTCTATTATCCTGTTTGTTTAATTTTTAAGTTGTTAATTTCAATTTCTTTTGCTAAATTTTATTCTAATGATGTCACAGGTCTTTTTCTATGCATAGGGATTTGAACTAGAGGGAACTAGGTGTTGTAAAGCAATAGTTTCATCAATACTTGTTGGATCACAGATTTAAAATTCTTCTAGTAGTATACTTACCTGGCAGGGGAGATACTATGATCACGAAGTTGGTTTTCCCAGGGCGAGGCTTATCCATTGCAGTCCGGATGTGCTGACCCCTGAAATTTCCCCAAATGTGGGAAACCCAACTGCATAATTTGTGGTAGTGGGGGACTATATTCATGCTCTCCCCTGTCATAAATTTAAAAAATAAAAGTAAAATAAAATAAAATGATGCTAGTAGTAGCTTACAAATACATATATTTTGTCACTTGACTGTGAAATTGATAAGATCAAAAACTATATTCTATGATGTTCAAAACATGGTGTTGGAATGTATTCTATATTTTGCAAATTTTATTTTAAAAGTAATCAATGGCTATTTGGTTTTTATTTATCTATTCCTTTGTTCAAGCTCCTCAACTAAGCTTTATTTCTGTTTGTAAAATCTTTAAATTAATAATTCACTGTGACCTTAGTTATAGCATTCCAAAATCCTGTAGAGAAAGTTCTTCTTTTATGGGTAACTCCTAAGCTGTGGCCTCTGAAGATTAACAGTAGATCTAAAATATAATAATGTTTAATATCATGTTATAATTTTTGTTTAAAGATTCCTAAGTAACATAATATTACTTCTTCCATCTTTTTATAGTAAAAAGATTCTTAGGATTTTGATTTGGACTCCACTTAAAATTGCTATAATTTCAATATGAAAATGTTGTAAACTAACTATAGTTGTCTTAAAATGTAATCTTTGGAAATGGCCTCTTTCTCCCAGATGAAATCTCTTTGGTAGTCATAAAGAAGTGTGACTCAAATTTTCAATATTCTGGGAATTATACCATTTTAATGAATCCAATACTTATTCTCCTTTTCATTCTATTCTATAACAACATTTTATCCATAGTGCCATTAACTATCTCCCTCAACCAGATCCACATACCTGTAATTTTATAATTCACAGTGTGATCTTAAAATCCAATACAGAAACGAACAGATCTATTGCTTTTTTTATCCCATTATTCCCTTTATCATATCTTACTCATCCATACAGCAAATAAAGAACAGATTAGAATATTACTTTTAGAGGCTTTTGAAAAAATTTTAATTTTTTATTGTCAGGTCAACACAAACAACACCAAAAAAAAAAAATTACCAGATGTGTAGGTATTCTTTCTTTCTTGCTCTACATGGCCCATCTTCATATATGCAATTATTTAATTTTGACATATGCTCTTATTAATTCAGTGTTGTATGTTAGTTGGACTAGCTATGCCTAAGACATGAACATTATTTCTAAGAGATCAAAATTATAGTATCTTATATTATTTAATCAAATGATAAGTTTAATACTTTCAAATTATAAAGACAGAATAATAGGAATAATGGTGAGCCAACATTACTCAACATTCTGATATCAACATTGATATTTTTATCTAATTATAACACCAATATTCAGAAGTAAAATAAGACCTTGAGATTTAGAAAGAGATTAAGATTTTATGTCTTTTTCTCTTACGGTTTCAATTGACATAGAGAAGATACATTATTTTGATGTTAATGCCATCTTTGAGCATCATATCTGTCTTCCAATGCACAGTCTGTGTATCCTTCATAAATAATTCTTTTGATGTTCTGTTTCACATAATTAAATTGAAAAAGAGGGTAGTGGAGTCTAATGCTGTAAGAAGTTATTAAATCCACACACATATATTTATATGTCATACTATACCCTCAATACAGCATCTGAAACATTGTGGATCATCTCAATGCTTTATCAAATGCTACTGTTTTAATTTTGCACATCAGACAGTGATAGTTTTTCTGGATGTTCATCCCATATGTGACTTCCTGATCTAAATTTGTTATGAAGTAAATGATATTTGAACCATCTAATATATTGAGTCTTATAATTTGTTAACATCCTGATATAGGTATAGTTAAGCCCACAATGAATCAATGGAGACTCACACGGATCATTTGAAATATTCCTTGGAAATAAACCTGTTTTCCTCTCTCTCTTTAACATCAGGTATAACTGGCTCACTGTATGTGGGTCTTACCAAAATCAATGCATTTGAATTCTCACTCAGCAGGTTCCCAAATTCAAGTGACCTCTATTAAAAAAAAATGTGTGTGAGTGGATTATCTCATCAAAATTACTCAGCTTCTGGCTTTCAGGATTTCAGTAAGTGGGAATCAGTGTGGAAAATAAAAGAGGGACTTCCAAGGAAGAAAGAAATGGTAACTAATCAGATGTGTATAATTCGAAACTCTAATACATTATTGGTGGAATTGCAAATGAGTGCAACCACCTTGGAAAACAGTATGGAGGATCCTCAGAAGAATGAAACCGAGCTTACCATTTGATCCAGCAGTACCACTTCAGGGTGTCTACCAAAAGAATGAAAACCAAACTACCAAACTAATGCATGAGTATCTACGGTCATAGCTTCACAATTCACCATTGCCAAACTATGGAACCAGCAGAGATGTCCTTCAACAGATGAGTGGATTACAAAAAAATGGCATATGTACACAATGGAACATTACCTAGCCATAAAGGAAACCAAAATTATGCCATCTACAGGGAACTGTCACAAAAAATAAGAAAACAGATGCTTTCCCTAATATGTGAAAGCTAGGGAGAAATGGGTAACAGGAGGAACTCTAGATGAAGAAGATCCTACAGAGGAGCAATTAAGGTGACCTATCTGAGGGAATGGGAGGGGGAAAGTGGGAAACTCTTTAAAACACATGATGTACTTAAACAAACATATCAAAGTCAATCACTAAACCAAGCATGGGCAGGAGGGAGGGGAAGGGAATGTGAAGGGGATTGGGTAAGAGCAAATTGGAAGTTCTGTGTATGTATATCTCCACAGGTTTTTTTTTTATCCCATTAAAATGTATGACTACAATGCACTAATAAAATTTTATTCAAAAAAGTAAAAGGTTAAGCCGGGCATGGTGACACACACTTGTAATCCCTGAGCTTGGGAGGCGGAGACAGGAGGATGGAGCAGGTTCAAATCCAGCCGTGCTGGCATAAGAGACCCTGTTTCAAAAATATAAAATAGGTCTGGGAGTGTAGCCCAGAGGTAGAAGGGCTTCCAGGAACCCCAGTACCAGCAAAAAAAAAAAAAAAAAAAAAGTTATTTGCAAAAAAATTTGTTTTTTGTGTGTGTGTGTGTGTGTGTGTGTGTGTGTGTGTGTGTGTGTTTGCAGTACTGGGAATGGAACCCGGTGGCATTCTATCTCTGAGCAACACCCCCAGCCCTATTTTTTATTTGTTTTTTATTTTTTTGAAACAAGGTTTCAGTGAGTTGTAAAGGGCCACACTAAGTAGCTGAGGCTGGCTTTGAACCTGGCGGTCCTCCTGTCTCAGCCTCCCAAATGCTGGGATTACAAGCATACACCACTATGCCTGGCTAAAAAGAAATTGATTTTAAATGTATAGTTTATTGGTGCATTGTAAGCATATATCATATTGAGTTTTAGTGTGATAGAAACATACATGTACACAGCCCCTGGCACATTTCTCTTTGGGTCCTGTCTTGTCCCCTCCCATTTCTCATTTACGATATTTAAATTGATACTTTTTCTCCTAATGTGCATGGCATACATTTATAAACATGTCAAAGTCAATCACTAAACCAGACATGAGAAGGAAGGTAGAGGAAATGGGGTGGGAATTGGGGAAGGGCTAAATGATGATGTGTGCATATATGCCTCTACCATTTTGTACCCTATCAAGATGTATGATAATAATTCACCAATAGAAAAAATTTATACTTATAGCTTCACAAATATACATAGGATTGTTTGAACAGTTCCTTCATCAAGTCTCCCTTTTTCCCCTACCCATGTCCTACCTCAAATCCTCTTCCACTATTCCTACTCTACTGGTATTTCTGAATGCATTTCTAATATAGGTCTACAAATTCTGCCTCTATGCAGTAACATGCAGATCATCATTTACATTTACTAAAATACTGATCATTTCAGAACCATGGATAAAGGTTCTGGACTCAATCTCTACACCAACTTAGTGGTGTAAGTTGGTACAAAAAGCATCCAAAAATGAGAGGTATTACTGTTATATTTAGTTTTAATTTTTTTCTATAAATTCCTATTCTGTCTCAATTAAAGTTTCATCACGCCTTCCAAAATTACTTTTTTTTTGGTGGTACTGGCGTTCCTGGAAACCCTTCTATCTCTGGGTTACACCCCCATACCTATTTTATATTTTTTATTTGGAAACAGGGTCTCTTTACCCAGGGAGGCTGGCTTCAAACCAGCGAGATCCTCCTGTCTCTGTCTCCCAAGCGTGGGATTACAAGTGCGTGCCACCACGCCTGGCCCAAAATTACTTTTAAGGCCATGCCCTTAAGTGATGAGTAGAAGATGGAAATACAGTGAGAGTTCCTAATTTTTTAGTAGTTAATATTTTAATTAATAAGTATACAAATCAACATATGATCGATTGACAAGGTAGAAATGATGAAGTAAAGTATATAGTTTTTTTGAGAATATATATCCAAAAATGCTGATATAGAATGGGGATTAGAGAATATTTTATTGAGAAGACTACCTTATATCTAGTGCATCCAGAAAAAGGTGGAGTTACCTAGACAACAGAGGGTTGTGCAATAGATATATATATCAGAGAAAAAAATTTAGATAAATCATGTGAGGCAGGTGAGCGATGCTGTGTAAGGTACTTAAACTAAAAGACAAGGATGAATGGGTTGTGAGACTGAAATTCTATAAGTATCCAATTGGTAGTAAAAATATTAGTAGGCCATGGTAAAAAGTTATGGATTTATTTAAGACCAATGGGAAGACATCATTTCTTAGAGTGGAAATCCTGAGATTTGCATTTGGCATAGGTAATCTTAGGGAAACGTAGTGAAATCTATGAGTAGAAATGTGGGAAGTTGAGTCAGATAATGCTAATGTCTAGCAGAGAATCAATATTTAGTCAGACAAGATGGTGACAAGAAATATGACAAAAGGTCAGTCATAAGTAAATAGAAAAGTTAGATCATAAGATGTCAAAGACTGGGAAAACTTCAGTAGTATCATGATTCTAATCATGGACATAAAACAACAGATACCATGCACAAATTTTACAAAACTGTTATTACCACAAATAATGAGATTTTTTTTCTTTTTTATCCAAATTAACCCCAAACATCCAAAACCCCTGCACAGCTCGAATATCATCTGCAAAACTTTAAACATGAAAATTTGCACTTTGCACCCCATCAATAAGTCAGTGCTGTTTGTAGTTGATGAATCAGTCATGCCACATGTCAGGTTCTGTCACTGGAAGTAAGGATTATCACTTTCTTCCTCACTGCCTAAACATATTTAACTTCAATGAAACTTTAAAAAAGCACTAACATGAGGTACAATGACTGGAAATTGTAATAAAATTATTCTTGTAAATGGTAAAACAATGGGAAGTAAAAGGAAAATGACTGCAGATTTGTGAGCATTTTTTAATGCAATGGAAGAAGCCCTTTCTCCCTATGGCTATCACTGTAAAGCTTCATCCAAGAGTAATAGTAGTTGCTGACATCAAGTAATTGCTCTATGTTGGATACTGGATAATCTCTTTAAATATATTATCTTAATTTAGTGGTCACAACAGACCAGTGAGGGAATTTGTAAGCCCAGTTTTTCAGATGAAGAAAGAAGCTGAATGGTTTATTAAAAGTAAGATAGTTTGTTACAGAGCCAATATTATATATTATTTGAATACTCTGAATCCTCTATTCTCATATTTATTCAACATAGCTTTTTGCTTTCTTTTGTAGTATTAGAGAATAGATCCAAAAGCATTCTAACTCTGAATTAGAGTCCCAGTCCATATATAATACACACACACACACACACACACACACACAGTCTCACTAAGTTGTGTGGAGGGTCTGCTAACTTGTTGAGGCTGGCTGCAAATCTGTGATTTTCTTGTCTCTGTTTCCAAAGCACTAAGATTACAAGCTTGCACCACCATTCTTGATTGTTACATCATTTTCTTTTTTTTATTAATTTATTTTTTAAATTGGTGCATTGTAGTCATATATCAATCACATTGGAGTACAAGACTTGAGAGGATATACAAGCACACATCATCCAATTAGCCCTCCTCCAGCCCCCATCCCATTCCCTCCCCCTCCCTCCATCCCAGGCTTCTTTGGTGATTTACTTTGATACATTTGTTTATGTACCTCCTGCGTTTTAAAGAGGCTCCGTCCTCCAGTATTACATACCCTCTGATTGGTCACATTAGTTGCTTCACTATAGGGCCCTTTCTATAGCTCAACCTCTTCCTGTTGCCCTTTTCCTCCTAGTTATTGCTGATTAAGAGAAGCGTCTGATTTATATTTTCTGCGATATTTCTCTGTGCATGCTGTGTTGCAAGTACCGATCCCACTCTTGATGGTCCCAGTAGTGGCCTGGCTACTCAGTGGACTGATCCAGACCTCACTGGCTCAAGTAGCGGCCTTGCCTCATGGGAGGCCCCAGTTCTGGTCTTGCTGGCCCCTGCACCGGTCTAACCCCTAAGCTGGCTTTGGTCCTGGCCTTGGAGGCCGCAGGAGTGAACTTGCATCACGCCAGGCTCCGATGCTGGCCATTGGCCCCTGCACCGGCCTAATCCTTTGGCAGGATTCCAATCCCGGCCTCAGAGGCCCTAGAACCGGCCTAGCCTCACGGCAGGCTCCAATGCCGACCTCATTGGCCCCAGCACTGGCCTAACCCTTCGGCAGGTTCCGTTCCCGGCCTAGGAGGCCCCAGAACTGGCCATGTCTCACAGCAGGCTCCGATGCCGGCCTCGCTGGCCCCAGCACCAGTCTAGCCCTTCAGCAGGTTGTTATCCTGGCCTCGGAGGCCCCAGTACCGGCCTTGCCTCACGGCAGGCTGCGATGCCGGCCTCGCTGGCCCCAGCACCAGCCTAACCCCTCAGCAGGCTCTTATCCCGGCCTCAGAGGTCGCAGTACCGGCCTTGCCTCATGGCAGGCTCCAGTCACGGCCTCAGAGGCCTCAGCACCGGCCTTGCCTCAAGGCAGGCTCCAATGCCGGCCTCGCTGGCCCCAGCATTGGCCTCACCCCTCGGCAGGCTCCAATCCTGGCCTCGGAGGCCCCAGTAATGGCCTTGCCTAATGGCAGGCTCCGGTGCCAGCCTCGCTGGCCCCAGCACTGGCCTAAAACCTCAGCAGGCTCCGATACTGGCCTCGGAGGTCCCAGCACAGGCCATGCCTCACGGTAGGCTGAGATGCCGGCCTCACTGGCTCCAGCACCGGCCTAACCCCTCAGCAGGCTCTTATCCTGGCCTTGGAGTCCCCAGTATCGGCCTTGCCACACAGCAGGCTCCGATGCCAGCCTTGCTGGCCCCAGCTCCGGCCTCACCCCTTGACAGGCTCCAATCCCGGCCTCGGAGGCCCCAGTACCAACCTTGCCTCATGGCAGGCTCCGGTGCCGGCCTCGCTGGCCCCAGCACTGGCCTAAGCCCTCAGCAGACTTAGATCCTGGCCTCGGAGGCCCCAGCACTGGCCATGCCTCACAGCAGGCTCCAATGCCGGCCTTGCTGGCCCCAGCACTGGCATAACCCCTCGGCAGGCCCTTATCCTGGCCTCGGAGGCCCCAGTACCGGCCTTGCCTTATGGCAGGCTCCAATGCCGGCCTCGCTGGCCCCAGAAACGGCCTAACCCCTTGGCAGGCTCCAATCCCGGCCTTGGAGGCCCCAGCACTGCTCATGCCTCACGGCAGGCTTCGATGCCAGCCTCGCTGGCCCCAGCACTGGCCTAATCCCTCGGCAGTCTCTTATCCTGGCCTCGGAGGCCCCAGCACCGGCCTTGCCTTATGGCAGGCTCCAATGCCGGCCTCGCTGGCCCCAGCAACGGCCTAACCCCTCGGGAGGCTCTTATCCCGGCCTCGGATGCCCCAGTACCGGCCTTGCCTCAAGGCAGGCTCTGATCCCGGCCTCGGAAGCCCCAGCACCGGCCTAACCCCTCAGCAGGGTCTATTAATGGCCTTGGAGGCCCCAGTACCGGCCTTGCCTCACGGCAGGCTGCGATGCCGGCCTCGCTGGCCCCAGCACCAGCCTAACCCCTCAGCAGGCTCTTATCCCGGCCTCGGAGGTCCCAGTACCGGCCTTGCCTCACGGCAGGCTCCAGTCACGGCCTCAGAGGCCTCAGCACCGGCCTTGCCTCAAGGCAGGCTCCAATGCCGGCCTCGCTGGCCCCAGCATTGGCCTCACCCCTCGGCAGGCTCCAATCCCGGCCTCGGAGGCCCCAGTAATGGCCTTGCCTAATGGCAGGCTCCGGTGCCGGCCTCGCTGGCCCCAACACCGGCCTAACACCTCAGCAGGCTCCGATACTGGCCTCGGAGGTCCCAGCACAGGCCATGCCTCACGGTAGGCTGAGATGCCGGCCTCACTGGCTCCAGCACCGGCCTAACCCCTCAGCAGGCTCTTATCCTGGCCTCGGAGTCCCCAGTATCGGCCTTGCCTCACAGCAGGCTCCGATGCCAGCCTTGCTGGCCCCAGCACCGGCCTAACCCCTCGGCAGGCTCTTATCCTGGCCTCGGAGGCCCCAGGACCGGCCTTGCCTCAAGGCAGGCTCTGATGCTGGCCTCACTGGCCCCAGCAACGGCCTAACCCCTTGGCAGGCTCCAATCCCGGCCTTGGAGGCCCCAGCACTGCTCATGCCTCACGGCAGGCTTCGATGCCAGCCTCTCTGGCCCCAGCACTGGCCTAATCCCTCAGCAGTCTCTTATCCCGGCCTCGGAGGCCCCAGCACCGGCCTTGCCTTATGGCAGGCTCCAATGCCGGCCTCGCTGGCCCCAGCAACAGCCTAACCCCTCGGGAGGCTCTTATCCCGGCCTCGGATGCCCCAGTACCGGCCTTGCCTCAAGGCAGGCACTGATCCCAGCCTCGGAGGCCCCAGCACCGGCCTAACCCCTCAGCAGGGTCTATTAATGGCCTTGGAGGCCCCAGTACCGGCCTTGCCTCACGGCAGGCTCCGATGCCGGCCTCGCTGGCCCCAGCACTGGCCTAACCCCTCGGCAGGCTCTTATCCAGGCCTCGGAGGCCCCAGTACCGGCCTTGCCTCACGACAGGCTTCGATGCCAGCCTCGCTGGCCCCAGCTCTGGCCTAACCCCTCGGCAGGCTCTTATCCCGGCCTCGGAGGCCCCAGTACCGGCCTTGCCTCAAGGTAGGCTCCGATCCCAGCCTCGGAGGCCTTAGCACCGGCCTTGCCTCACGGCAGGCTCCAATGCTAGCCTCACTGGCCCCAGCTCCGGCCTCACCCCTTGGCAGGCTCCAATCCCGGCCTCGGAGGCCCCAGTACCGACCTTGCCTCATGGCAGGCTCCGATGCCGGCCTCGCTGGCCCCAGCACTGGCCTAACCCCTCAGCAGGCTCTTATCCTGGCCTCGGAGGCCCCAGTACCGGCCTTGCCTCATGGCAGGCTCCGATCCCAGCCTTGCTGGCCCCAGCATCAGCCTAACCCCTCGGCAGGCTCTTATCCTGGCCTCGGAGGCCCCAGCACAGGCCATGCCTCACGGCAGGCTGCGATGCCGGCCTCGCTGGCCCCAGCACTGGCCTAACCCCTCAGCAGGCTCTTATCCTGACCGCGGAGGCCCCAGTATCGGCCCTGCCTCATGGCAGGCTCCGATGCCGGCCTCGCTGGCCCCAGCACCGGCCTTGCCTCCCGGCAGGCTCCAATGCCAGCTTCACTGGCCCCAGCTCTGGCCTCACCCCTTGGCAGGCTCCAATCCCGGCCTCGGAGGCCCCAGTACCAACCTTGCCTCATGGCAGGCTCCGGTGCCGGCCTCGCTGGCCCCAGCACTGGCCTAAGCCCTCAGCAGGCTTAGATCCTGGCCTCGGAGGCCCCAGCACTGGCCATGCCTCACAGCAGGCTCCAATGCCAGCCTCGCTGGCCCCAGCACTGGCATAACCCCTCGGCAGGCCCTTATCCTGGCCTCGGAGGCCCCAGTACCGGCCTTGCCTTACGGCAGGCTCCAATGCCGGCCTCGCTGGCCCCAGCACCGGCCTAACCCCTCAGCAGGCTCCGATCCTGGCCTCGGAGGCCCCAGCACCGGCCATGCCTCACAGCAGGCTCCAATGCCGGCCTCACTGGCCCCAGCACTGGCATAACCCCTCGGCAGGCCCTTATCCTGGCCTCGGAGGCCCCAGTACCAGCCTTGCCTTACGGCAGGCTCCCATGCCGGCCTCGCTGGCCCCAGCACCAGCCTAACTCCTTGGCCGGCTCCAATACTGGCCTCGGAGGTCCCAGCACTGGCCATGCCTCACGGCAGGCTGCGATGCCAGCCTCGCTGGCCCCAGCACTGGCCTAACCCCTCAGCAGGCTCTTATCCTGACTGCGGAGGCCCCAGTATCGGCCCTGCCTCACGGCAGGCTCTGATGCCGGCCTCGCTGGCCCCAGCACTGGCCTAACCCCTCGGCAGGCTCTTATCCTGGCCTCGGAGGCCCCAGTACTGGCCTTGCCTCAAGGCAGGCTCCGATCCTGGCCTAGGAGGCCCCAGCACCGGCCTAACCCCTCAGCAGGTTCCGGACCCGACCTCGGAGGCCCCAGCACAAGCCTTGCCCGGTTTCTCCAGGGGTCTGGCGTGCTACGCACAATTAAGCCCGGGGCCCAGGGTCCTGCGACCCGGGCCCGGCTGGTGTATGCTGCCCGCGACCCCCGCCCAGAACCAAGCATCTTATTGGGCCCGGTTTCTCCAGGGGTCTGGCGTGCTACGCGCAGTTCGGCCCGGGGCCCAGAGTCCCGCGACCCAGGCCCCGGCTGGCGTGCCCCGCGCACGACCCCTGCCCAGAACCCAGCTACTTACTGGGCCCGGTTTCTCCAGGGGTCTGGAATGCTATGCGCAGATCGGCCAGGAGCCCAGAGTCCCGAGACCCGGGCGGTTCAGGGAGACTGCCATGTGTTACATCATTTTCTACTATAAAGTCCTGAATTTGTTGACAGCTATGAGCATGGAAATGAGGAATTGCCATTATAAAAAGTACAGTATATATTTGTGACACTGATTGATTCAACAGAAACTTTAGTCATCACCTAGCATGTGCCAAATACTATACTAATTTTAGGAAGTTAGTAGAGACTAGGACAAGCATGAAATCTGCCATGCTCTAGAAAAGCAGGAAAGGTAGATCACTGAACACAGATTAATAATAAAACATCATAAGAGTTTTTGAAAAAAAAAAGCAGAGCATGCTTTAGGACACATATAGGTACATTTTTTTTTGGGAAGCTAGTGAGAGAGATAGAATAAAGTGACTTAAAAGGTAAATTAATTTAAGACCAAAGAAGATAATGAAAATCAGAATAAGAAGGCTTAGCTTCATCCTAAGAGAATAACAGAAGTAAAAATTCCAGGCTCATGCTTGGAGTAGTGTACACAATAGACGAGAGTGAGGGGAACATGTAACATAAGAGAACCAGATGTATGAGTGTTAAGGAAGGTAGGTGACAGCTTATATTCCCTGGGCCAAGAAAATGCTAATTAGCCTAGTGAAAAACAGAAACTGATGATACTTAACAGGTCAGATTAATAGTTTTATGGTAGAATGTGCATGAACTGAGGAAAAGATAAGGTTCAAAAATCCTGAACACCTCTATCTCTGTATTGAGTAAATTAGTGGATAAGAAAGCCATGCTTTGAGAAGAGAAAATGACAAATACAGCAGAAATTATCACTAATTCATTCCTGTATGAATTAAGTTTAATATAATGTAGCATGCCTGCCTCAGTCAACATTCTCACTGCTATAATCTTCAACAGCTGACTACACACAGCACAGAGGAGAAAGATTTATTTGCTCACAGCTTTTAAAGATTCCATAGTTCAGTCTGTGTCTGGCTGGATCTGCAGAGCTCAGGGCATGGGAGATGGAAGGAGAGAGAGAAAGAGAGCAAGGCTCTGCTGTGGTGCCTTTTCATGGAGTCTGGAAGCAAGGGAAAGGTACGAAGCAAGGGGACTCAAAGTCCCTAAGGCCACATCCCAGGACCCACCTTCCCCAGACACACTGCACCTGCCTTGGTTGTGATCCAGGAAATCAATTATACCAAATTTATCTGCTGATAAAATTCAACACTTATCACATAATTATCTCAACTGTGAACATTACATGAGCTCCTCAGGGATCATTCTATATATACCAATAGCATTGTCCAATGGGTAGATATCTCCAGTGGGCATTTGACAAATTAGTATGGTGGTGAAAAAGGTGAAAATAAGGCCCTTTTTCTACCAGGAATCAAAGATGTCTTTGGAACTGATAACAAGTCAAAACTGTGACTGGGACTGAGAAAGTTATTAGGGTGTCTTGAAATTAGCTAGGATTTTGGACCTCGTTGTCCATAATAGAAACATATGGAGATGTTAGCATTTTAGAGAAGATATAATATAGACCTTATTTACATAAATGAGTATTATAAATTGGGAAGGCAACAATAACACATCCAAAAGAAATGTAATCACATGGGATGTTCCTCCAATGTACTGGAAAGAAAAAGGAAGAAGATTATGGGGATTAAAAACTTTGAATGAAACTTTGGCTTCATTCTAAAGAAGCTATAAAAATAATTTGGTAGGCATCTGAATAATGGTTAGATAGCCATTACATTTAAAATATGGGAGAGGATGATATTAAACATTGGTATGGGGAATATTAACCCTTTAAGTATTAGTATTATTAAGCATAATAGTCCTATGAAAATGACTTACAATTCTGGAAACTAGCAAAAGACTTAGCTTTCATTTAGACACTTGGGTTAAACTGGTCATGAACGATAGAATCAGTATTGAGGTATATTGAATGAATGGCAAGCAAGACTGGTGATAGTTAAAACCTGATCTTCAGGACTTACCATGAAAGTTCTAATTCACCAAGTGGATATCTTAGAAAACAGGAAGCATTCCTTACATCCAAACATCCTTTCAGATTGCAAAATAATTCCCCAAACCCAGCCAGGCGTGGTGGCGCAGGCTTGTTATCCTCACGCTTGGGAGGCAGAAACGGGAGGATTGCGTGGGTTCAAAACCAGCCAGGTGTTCTGGCTTAAGAGACCCTGTTTCCAAATAAAAAAGTATAAAAATAGGTCTTGGAGTGTAGCCCGAAGGTAAAAGGGTTTCCAGGAACCCCAGTACCACAAAAATAATAATAATAATAATAATAATTGTTAGGATAAGCATCCCAGTCACACCAAAGATGGCGCCTCTCCGGCTTTTCTTCCAGATTGTGCTAGCTACCTCATAGCCAGCCAAAGGGGGCCACGGGATGCCCAATAACCAGTCTCCTGTTAACACACTCACTGGGGTATGAACCACCCAATCAGTAAATGCCCCGTACTTCGTGTGATCTTCCACTGTGAGCGGAAGCTCCCTCCTTTTCAAAAACTCCCCAGCTGCCTGATATGAAAGGGAACTGGGCTGTCTTAATAAAGCTTTTGCTTGCTTGCTTGCTTATCTTCTACAGCTGACCTTGGGTGTTATCTGCGCTGCACTTTCACTTTCAATAATTCCCCAAACCCAAAACATAGATATATAATTTACATATATGTAAATAATTTTTTAGTCTTCTTTTATGGAATTTATAAATGGTTCCCCTCTGACACCTATACTGAATTTGAAGTATTAAAAATTAATAGATAAGCCAGGCGTGGTAGTGCACGCTTGTAATCCCAGCATTTGGGAGGCTGAGACAGGAGGATTGTGGTTTGTGGACAGCCTCAGCTACTTAGTGAGGCCCTTCACAACTCAGTGAGACCCTGTTTCAAAAATAAAGAATAAAAATTGGGCAGGGCATGTAGCTCGGAGGTCAAATGCCTCTGGGTTCCATCCCCAGACCCCCCCACACACACAAAAAAAAAACAATAGATATGAGAAAAATTATGCCTCTACCTAAAACAAGTATGAATTCTCACTGAAATAATTAAGACTAACATCTATGGAGAACTTTTTATCCTAAACTCAAAGTACAATTCATTGATAGGCCTAATGTTTTAGTATTAGACTGAGAATACAATGATTCAGGGATATAATTGATTATATTCTTAAAATAAGTTAAAAATTTGGGGTTTTATTCATCTATTAAAAGAAAAAATTAAGAAAATTTTATTAGAGATGTTATTTAGGGTGATTCTCTTAATTTGACTGAGTGGCAGGTCAGACCTAAACTCCACCTGGGAAAGTGTACAGCTGCTGGATGGGGATCTTATATGTACTGATGGCTCACCAGTTACATGTGTGGATTGTCTATCTTACCATGGACTTGGGTGAGGGCAATGTGACTAATTCTATTGTATTCACTGAAACCAGAAATGATGCAAGTCACTTTGGAAGAAACACTGTTCAGAGGAAGCTTTGCCTTCTTCATCTTTTTCTGTTTGTTTGTTTGTTTTCCCCTCTTCTATCTCAGCGACTCTGGAAGCTCTGTGTTACAGGATATAAAATAGAAGATGAAGACTTCTCAGATATCTGGATAACAGCTTTAGGAGAGTTACGAAAAGCATATCTTCATTCTGAGAAAACACAAACATTGTATACTCATGCAGTTAAATTTTACGCTCCAAAACCAATGAGGTTATAAGGATTTTTGTTGGTGTTGTTTTGTAATGAAAAATAGTCTTTTCTATCCTGACATAAACTGTAGCTGCAAAACAGTTCAACATGAGAGGCCATAGGAAATTACATCAAGTTTCACTGTAGAGAACCATGCTAGGTGCATTTAGATGGGCACCAACTAAATGCTTCCAATGTCAGCCCCATTTTCAAAGTCACAGAATTAGATAATATTAGTGATATGTATCACACACTGGATTTTACAAGAAACTAACTCTCTCTCTTTCCTCTATATTTATCTTCTTTTTTCTTGCTTTTTATTTTTTTGTTTTGTGTTGTGTTGTAGGGCATTCAGGAGCTGAAATAGATTTTCAGAGATGTCTTGAATCTGGAAAATGATGGTCAGTATTTAGATCTCAGCTAGACCAGGAAACTGATGCAGGATGCTATCTAAAAGATGGTATGACTTTATGGCAGCTCATTTGAGCTACTGTCATATCTCTCAAAAGAAATTTATCTGGGATTTATCAGCCATCAACACTCTATTATAAATCTCTAGAAATCCTTGTGATAGTCTTGAAAAAGATGATCTGCCCCATGGATGGTAGATTCTGAAGAGTAGGCATTTATGTGTGGTGGTTAGCCTTTTCTTGTAGACACATCTCTATAGTCAGGCCATTTAAGATGTAAATATATTTAATAGGTTTGTAGCATTTGTTTGTTGCTGCTGCTGTTTGCTTTTTAATATAAACAGAACATTTGGATGTTCTAATGCCTCTGTGAGTTTCTAACTGCTGATGTAAAGGTTGGGAATTTTATTGCCCAGTAGATTCAATCATTTGGAAACTACATTGACTCTTTGTTGACTTCTAATGTATAGTTAAATGTTGGCTTCTACATGGAACTCTTTGGTGTATGAAAGTAGGCTCAGCATGTGTTCTTTAATGAACCTTTTTCTTCAGTTTCTCATTCTAACTGCTCATGCGGATCACTATTTATCTCTTCCACCATCTCTTTAGGATAATAAATCTCTCTTTCTCTCTCAGAGAAATATTAATATTTAATTGGAAAATCTCTAAAAATGTTAGGAAAATATTAAACCAAGTGCTGAATAATGCCCAAGAGAGGTGGCAACTTGATTTGTGCAGTGAAGTTTAGTTGTTCATTTGCATTTTTTTCTAATAGCAGTGACCTACTAAGTGGATCTTTTTCATGTCCATTTTTAGAAGTAAAGTTCTATTGAGTAAGAAAATAAGTCACCAAAGGGGGTGTCAGTTTACATTTCTACTGCAAAGCACCCTTTGAAACACTGCTTATTTGAACACATTAAATTTGTTCCAAAAGTATTCAGGTCATGCATAATTAAATATGTAGCTTTTAGCAATTTTATTTCTTCCAAGATATGTTATATACTACATAATTTGTACTTTTGAGTGAATATTACTATTCATGCTTCCAGATGTCTCTGTAATTTGCTATTCAAAGGTTAATTTCATGCAAGTATCAGAGGTCAAGACTTACTGGAATTCTAAATGATAAAAAAATGTGTGTGTTTCAACACATACTATTATGAAAAAAATTTAACAAAGTGTATTTAAAGACTGGTCCAAAATTGAGGAAAATTAAGGGATATTTAACAGATGAAATTTAATGTGTCTTATCAATTATTTCAAATTATTTAGATTATAAGTGGAGAGAAGGAGTTTAAGTTCTTGAAGTTAGTCATTGTTCATGAATAGTAGATTTTTTTCATCTACCCAAAAAGATTATTCTCATATTTTCCAGAAATTTTTGTCATATGTTGATGATATTTTAGCTCATAAATAACTGAATAGAATATTCAATACAAAAAATGTCCCTATAACTATAGGGCAGTAGCGATAAGAATCAATGATAAAGTTAACACTTAGATTATGCACACACTATTTAATATTTATATTATACTCACATTTTTCTGTTCTACTAATTTCAAACAAAATTGTCAGGTTTTAATCTGATCCTCATTTCACAGATGAGATGTTTCAAACAGTTTACATAGAAAGCCTGAGAATACAAGTCTAATTGTAAGCACTGTGGTGTAATTAAACCAGGTACATTGACTTCAAAAAAGGAGGGCCAAAACAAAAGTGATATACTTCTCTTCAAAATATATTCTTTATATTTTAGATTCATAAATTTTATTTCTCACTGTTATAAAACAAATGTCTGTGTCCTTTCTCTCACTTCATATGTTGATATCTAAATCCATAATGTGGTACTAAGAAGTAGGGCTTTTAGGAGCAATTAGTCCCTGAAGACTAGTATTAATGACTTTATAAAAAAGACCACAGAGAACTTTCCAGCCTGATGCAATGTGAGGAAACAAAAAGATGACAGCAGTTTCTAACCCTGAAATTATCCTTCACCGGACATAAAATGTTCCAGAACCTTGGTCCTTGAATTCCCAGAATCTATGACTGTGAGACAATAATGTTTGCTAAGTCATCCCATATGTGTTATTTCTGTTGTAGCAGCTTGAACAGATTAAAACTCTCACAAAAGTAAATTTAAAATTAGGATATTTTACCAATTACAGATTCTTACCTCCCCAAGTCCAGCACTGTACCTTCAATTACTTTATCATTTTTTTCTCTTCTATGATGTTGATAGTCACTAAAAGCCCATACAATTCAGGGGAAGCAGAGCAGATATTAGGAATACACTGATATTATACAAGGTATTCATGGAAGTTAATTCCATATGAGACAATTCTTCAGTCTGGCCATGGAACATCCTATTAGAAATTTGTTCATTTATTTATTACATTATTATGATAGGAAAGCAATTCTTGGAATTATCTCTTGAAATTTATAAAGCCTTGATACATGTCATCATAATTAATGTTGCTTTCCTGAAGGACCATAATTCTTAAAGTCCTTTTTATTTCTTCATTTAGAGCATACGCTGAGACTTAATGGAAGAAGAAGGTAGTATAAAGATGAGCCAAATTCTAATAATATGCATTACATTCTCCTCTCTCCAATGGCCTACTTACAATGACCTATACCAGTGCAGATTCCCATGAAATTAGATGACATAAGGCAGTGTACTCATTTATATATATTTAATACAAAAGGTGCAAACACATATCCGTATACACACACACACACACACACACACACACACACACACACACATATATATATATATATATATATATATATATATATATGTATTACATGTACATGCTATGTGTATTTTACAAAACAGAAAAAATAGCATTGCATTTATTCTGACCAGCTATAAAGGACCCATATGTTTCCATTAATATTGAAACCATATTGCTGCTCACCCACAAATAAAACACATCACAATCATATATAGCCAAAATATAATCTCACCCTGGGTGAAAAATGGATTTTTTAAGAGATCAAAGGAAATTATTAATGTCCAATAAAGGCAATCCTTACCTCATTAGCTATTGACCTTCCCACATCATTTGAGAATCAAATCAATCAATAACCAGGGTGGCCTTATGATTGGCAGCTGCTGGCTACCAGCATGAGATAATTGGTCAAAAAAGTGGGTATTTAGTAACAAACACAAAAGGCTTGGTTAAACTGGATTTATTCCATGCATTCAGTTCTCCCCATAATTGAAGCTTCCTGAACATTCCATGGGCTGAAATGTGCCTGTGTACCTCATTTTGAAGTTCAGTTTACTGGTGACAATTGGATGATAGCAAAAAAAGTAGACTTTTATTTTCTTTTAAAAAGTGTTTTAAATTAACATATCTTTATCCTTCTTACATTAATTAAGACAGCAACCTAGACTCTTAAGTCATAACTCAGGAAGTGATTACAGTGTTTGAGTCTTGCTTGGATTGGGGGAAGAATACCTCAACCATTACAGCGTCCCTGTACTCTCTCCTCAGCCTTCTCCCTTCCCTTCCTCTTACAGCCAAATTATTCTAGGAACTGAGTGAATGTGTACAGAAGAGAAAATGGGCATAACAGCCAGTGAGGGGATTCCAGGAATCAGATGATATATATTTCAAGGGATAGGGTGTGAAGGAAGAAATCCAGCCAAGATGGAGGAGCTGGTGGGCTGATGGAAGGCCAGAGCCAATACATACCAGGTTAAGGTGGATTTTTTAGAAATTTTGCAAAAATAGAGACACTGTATAACTGGAGGCTGGTGAACAGGTTTTCTGTTTTGTCCAATGAGTTGCATTTCCAGAGAGGGACAGGACTTTTGAAAATATAGATTTTGCCCCATGAAGGTAATTCTCTACCTACATTTTCTGAGCAATTACTTTGAATATTCAGATTCCTATTTGGCTCTTTCAGATTGTCAGGAATGTGCTTGTTTAGGTCATTCATTTTGAGTTTGTGGAAGAACAAACAGGTCACTACCCAGTGTTTACCTTGCTTATCAGCTTTCAGCACTAGAGACCTGAATTTGACAGTCAACTGGAATACATTAAGTCCAGACTCATATCTATTCCTGAATCTTTGTATCCATTCTCCTAGAAAATGTCCCAGAGGTTGTTTCTATGTTATCAGATATTATATGGACACTATAAAGGGGAGGCATTAAAAATAAAGTGAAAAGACAAAGAAAAGGAAGTGGAATGGAAAAGAAAGAAAACCAAAGGAAAGGAAGAAAATAAGAAATAGAGGGAGTGAGAAAAGAAAAAAGAAAAGATAGCTTTTAACAATTCTCTTTGATACAAGAGTTCTCAATACTTTTAATATATTTTTTAAGATTACAAAAATACAAGAGGTAAATAAAATGTGCAGTATTTCTCAAAGATAGTTATAAACCATTGTAGTTCTAGGTGTGTGTGTGTGTGTGTGTCTTTGAGTGTACACACACATATGTGTGTGAGGTATGTCAAGCTAGCATAATTTGAAATATGCTGGGACATGGAGCTTTTCTAATATTTAATCAGGATGTCCTAAATCAGCAAGCACTAGTATCTTGTTTTGATTTTTTTCCTTTTTTTTTTTGAGAAATACTCGATAAGCAGTGAACAAACACAGAAGAATAATTCTAAATATTGCAGTGTACATATTACAGTTCTGGCTTTCAACTTCTTAGACAAAATTTATGTGAAATTCTTAACATGCTCCAAAGTGAAATCTTTCTTTCATGGTTTGGATTGCTTTCTATGGCCCTTGAAATCAGCACCATGCACAGATTCTTTTATGTGTTCCAAACCCATTCTTTGGAGGATCTGAACTTTGCTTGCCTGTTTTCCTGCTGTTTTTACCTCAATCTTTTTTTTTTTTATTACAGGTATAAGAAGAATATCAGTCTATTCTGCCATTTCTAAAATCCAGACTTCAAAGCAAAGGTCATGTCTACTGTTTCATTAGCTTTGTTCACTTTTGTTTGAGTTTGCCAAGATCTTCAGAATATTGTCATATTCTGTAAAAACTGAAGCCTTTCTTCTGTTTTTTTCCTTTTTTTTTTAATCTGGGAACATCTTTCTTCCACTGTTCTATCAAATCTAGGCAATGCTTTAAGTGACAGTTTTATTCTAATTCTAGCCTTTCAAAAGAGTGGAATCCTCTTCATGATTCTGACAAGACAAGAGCAGTTTCTTAGCAAGAGAGAAACTTAACAAAAGTTTTTCCATTGTGTTTTATGGATCGCATATCAGTATGTGGTGTCTCCTTCCAGCAAATTTAGGCAGTTAAGATAGGCCTTGTTTAAATGGTTTCCAACTTGATGACAAGTAGAGAGGCAGGAGTTGTGATTACAAAGGCCACATAGAATACAGCATCAGAACTTTGGGTGCTTAAAACAAAATTGTGGTGCAAAGTAAAACTTGAAATAATTCACACAACATAGACAATTTAAAGTTTGAAATCCAAAGAAACTATTCGACTTTTTCCCAAGTCACATAAATTTTATAGAGAAGTTCTTTTCTATTTATCACTTACTGTTAATTTTCTCATAAATTAATAAGGGTCTAAGCCTACAATAGTGCGGATGGTGTGGGTAGGGGATGTCAAAGAGAAGCAAGCAAGGGACATGGAGAAAATCCATAGCCCTTAAACTTGAATATGTGAGATGGATTCTAAGAAGCACAGATAAGGTTAAAAAATCGATTTTATATACAAAATGACACATAATAGGGTTTTTCATTTACAACACAATCAAGTTAATTAACTATTAAACAAGAAAAAGCAATAACAACAAGAACACAAAATCATGAAATACTTATTAGTGGACAATGAGAGTATTCAGATTCTCTATAACATAACATTTATAAACAAAACCTTATAATAACATATTTTTGGTCAAGTGTGTGTGTGTGTGTGTGTGTGTGTGTGTGTGTGTGTGTGTGTGTGTTTGGTTCTGGGGACTGAGCCCAGGTACATTCTGCTACTAAGCTATACCCTTGGTGTTATTTTATTTTTATTTTGAAACATTATTTTTGCTAAGTTGCTGAGAATGGCCTTAATTGTGATCCCTCCTATCTCAGCCTCCTAAGTTCTGGAATTACAGGTATGTGCCACCATTCCTGGCTTGGTCAAGTGATTTTTTTCATGTTAAAAACTCCTTCAATTACAGGCACATACCTGTAATCCCCGCACTTGGAAGTCTGAGAAAGAAGGATCGGGTTCAAAGCCAGCCTCAGCTACTTATTGAGGTTCTCAGCAACTTAGTGAGAACCTGTTTCCAAATAAAATATAAAATAGGGCTGGGATGGGAGTACATCCCAGAGGTAGAAAGCCCCTGGGTTCCACCCCTAGTACCACCAAAAAAAAAAAAAATCTTCTTAAAAAAAATAGGAGAAATTTAAATATAAAAACAAAACATATTTCTCTTAAAATAAAATACAAAATTTTATAACTTGGGAGTACATTTTAGATATAATACCTAAAGGACAAGAAGCAGAAGAAAAATAAATAACTTGGAAGCTATCAAAATTAATATTGCTTGGTCTTCCAGGGACATTAATAAAGTTGTAAAGACAACTCACATCGACAAAGCTAAACTTAATTCATTATATGATTCAACAATCTCACTCATAGGTATTGATCCATAGAAGTTGAAAATGTATGTACATACAAAAACCTACACAGGTATAATTAGAATAATTATCCATAATTGTAAAAATGTGAATACAACCAAGATCTTCTTCAGTAGATGAATAGATAAAAGATGGTCACTCTGTACAATACAACATTCAGAGATGAAAAGAAATCTACTATCAAGTCATGGAAAGGAGGAACTTTAACACAAGTGAACACTTGCATACTATCTGGTTCCAAGACTATGGCAGTCTGAAAATGCATATAGAGATAGAAAAAAAGAGCAACAATTCTAAGAGGCTGAAAGCTGGGTAAAGGGAAGATTTCTGAATGAAAGTATATTAAAAGAAAGTACATTAAAGATAGGAGAAATATTCTGTATGAAAGGGTAATGAGAATTCTTAATAGTTTTCATTTACCATGATCTACAAAACTACACAATTCAGAGTGAACCCTAACAGAAACCATATACTTAATTTAAAAGTAATGATTTGCTACTGTAGTCTTTTAAGCTCTTTATATATTCTAGATATTAGCCCTCTATTAGAGTGGTGGCTGGTAAAGATCTTCTCCCATTCTATAGGCTTTCTTTTTAGGTTCTTGATGGTTTCCTTTGATGAGAAGATACTTTTTAGTTTGATGACATCCCACTTGTTATTTCCTGCTTTAAATTTCTGCACTTTGAAGTTCTTGTTGAGAAAAGTTACTGCCTGTGAGCAAAACAAATAGCCCAATCAAGAAATGGGTCCCTGAACTGAATAGACACTTCACAAAAGAAGAGATAAAAATGGCCAATAGATACATGAAAGATATTCAACATCATTAGCCATAAGTGAGATGCAAGTCAAAACTATGTTGAGATTCCATCTAACCCCAATCAGGGTGGCAAGCATAAAGAAATCAAATAACAACAAATCCTGGCCAGGATGTGGGGAAAGAGGAACCGTTTTACACTGATGGTCAGAGTGCAAACTATTTCAGCCACTATGAAGATCTGTGTGGAGATTCCTTAGGAAACTGGGAATAGATCCACCATTTGATCCAGCTATACCACTCCTGGGTATTTGTCCAAAGGGGTTGAAATCAGAGAACTAGAGTAACCCATGTGTTCATAGCAGCACAATTTGTAATAGCCAAAATATGGAACCAAACTAGGTCTCCATCAACAGATGAATGGATTGCAAAATTATGGGAAATACACACAATGGAATTTAACTTGTTTTATTGGTGCATTATATTCATACATCATATTGGGGTAAAAAATTCTGTGGACATGCATGCAAGATATCCCTTGCTCTTGGATAGGCACAATAAGTATTATCAAAATGGACACTTTACCAAAGTGATGTACAGAAATAATGCAATCCTTATCAAAACACCAATGCCCTTCTTTACAGATCTAGAAAAAGCCATTCTAAATTTCTTATCCAAAAGCAAAAGACCCAGAATAGCCAAAGCAATTATCAGCAATAAGAATCAAATAGTATACATCACAATTCCTGACTTCAAATTATACTATAGAGCTATAGTAATAAAAATCATGATATTGGCACAAAACAAACAATGGAACAAAAGAGAAGATACAGAAACAAACATACACACTGAAGCAAATTTATTTTTGACAAAGGTGCTAATTACATATGTTTGAGAAAAGATAGCCTTTTCAAAATATGATGCAGGAAAAAAACTGATTATCCATTTGTAGATATCTACATGTATGTTCATGTTTATAGTGGCATAATTGACCAGGATCGAATTATGGAACTAGCTTAGGTGTTTATCAAGAGATGAAAGGATAAGAAAATGTTATATTTATATCATAATGAAAAATTTAAAAAAATATTTGTTGCTGCATTGTAATTATACATCATAATGAAGTTCAGAATGATAGAGAAATACCTGATCACAGTGCTTGGTAAACTTCTCCCCCAGCTCCCAATCCACTTCCTCCCTATCCTTGTACCTGATATTGAGATTGATTGATAACTTTATAGGTATATAGTGTCAATTCAAGTGTTTCTTTCACACAATGGAATTTACCCAGCCACAAGAAAAAATTATGTCATTTGTAAGTAGAGAATATTACACTAAGTAAGACTGACAGTCTAAGAAAGTCAAGAGTCATGTTTTCTCTCATATGTTAGAAGTTAAGATGAAATTATGAAGGAAGAAAATTTCCAATAAAGAAGGAGAAATCTGGAAGATGACTTGCAAAGGGAGACAAAGAGAACAGTTTAAATAACACTATATCCATACATGAAGGTATCATTGCCAATCTCACTAACATGTTCATGGAAAAGGGAGTTGGGTAAAATTTTGTGGAAAACACAAGTGCATTGTGCATGTGTTTGTGTCATTTTGAGCTATGCTATGATGTACAATTACAGTGCATCAATAAAATTACAAAATGTAATCATGGATTGACCAAGTTTTATCATAAAAGAAACTTCTGCTCATTTAAAAATAACAGTAAGCCGGGCGTGGTGGCGCACGCTTGTAATCCCCGCGCTTGGGAGGCGGAGACAGGAGGATCGCGCAGGTTCGAAGCCAGCCGCTCTGGCTTAAGTGACCCTGTTTCCAAATAAAAATATAAAATAGGTCTGGGAGTGTAGCCCAGAGATAGGAGGGCTTCCAGGAACCCCAGTACCACCAAAAACAAACAAAAAATAAAAATAACAGTAAGAAAATAAACTAAAATATATAGGTTTTGAGAAAAATTTCACAATGCATATATTTCCAAAGACAAAATGAGCTTATATTCAAAGTAGATGAAGAGCTACAATACAATAGTTAAATGACAATTGAAAAAAAAGTGAACAATGATTTGAACAGGTACTTCAAAAAAGAAGATATGGAAGTGACTGCTAAGGACATTTTAAAAGGCTTAATAGCATTAGTTATCAGGGAAGTGAAAATTAAAATTATGATGAAATGGCAGTAAGCACCATATTAAGAACTAAAGTTAAAAAGACTGGTCACCAATAAAAAAAAATCTACTTTCATACACTTCTGATGGGAACAGACAATAGTGCAGGCATTTTGGAAGACTGTCAATTTCTCATTAATATTAATCTTACATCTCACTATATAATATCAATTCTGCTCGAAAGTATTCATGTAAGAGATATAAAAATATTGCTTTTAAAAGAGAATTGTAAAAAAAATGTGTATAACAGCTTTATTCATATTATGCTTAAATGAAAAAGTGCCCAAGTAGCTATCAATAAAAGAGTAAATTTTTAAAGAAAATATTATATTCACAACGAAACACTGTCAGCAATAAAAGAGAATATATTACTTCTATGCACAAAAATATGGATAAATCTCAAAACATTATGGTAATTGGAAGTGAACTTGGTGTGTACAGGGTATGAGTCTTAGTGAAGCTCTAAATAAAACTAAAGTAAATCTCTGGTGGATTCAAAAATGAAAAAAAAATCTATATTGTTTCTGGGCGTTTAGAGAGGGTTGAAAATTTTTCTTAAATGATGATAAAATTTCATAATTTGACACACTATATGTATTTGTCAAAGTACTGCAAATATTGACTTAAGTTTTCAGTTTTGTAAAGTTTCCTGAAAAATGTGGTACATAAGTATCTCACAGCATCCAATAATGCACAGGTGACAATTTACACTGAAATATACTCATAATATATAAAAAAAACATAGATGAATTGCTGGGGACAGTGACTATACCTGTAATCCCAGTGCTTGAGAGGGTTAGATAGGAGGATTACAGGTTCAAGAACAGCCTCAGCAATTTAAAGAGATCTCAGCAACTTAGCAAGACCTTGTCTCAAGATAAAATTAAAATTAAAATTAAAAGATCTGGAGATGTCCAGGAGTGGTGGTGCACTCTTGTAATACCCACACTTGGGAAATGGAGACAGGTTCAAAGCCAGCCATGCTGGTTTAAGAGACTCTGTTTTCAAATAAAAATATAAAATAGGTCTGGGAGTGTAACCTGGAGGTAGAGGGCTTCCAGGAACCCCAGTACCACACACACACACACAAATCTGGAGATGTAGCTTGAAGGCAGAATGGATCTGGGTTTATTCCCAATTAAAAAGAAAAAAAAAGGGAAGGAAAGGAAGGAAGAAAGGAAGGCAGAGAAGCAGGCAGGAGAAATAAAGAAAGAGATAAACTGATAGATAAAAAACTCATAAATGATAGATAGGTGTTAGTATAAATATGTAAGGTTATAATGGTAGGATCTGTTTGGTAAGAATATTTAATACATAATAAATATAATGTAATATATATTAAGGTAATATATATATATTACTATAATTTTTTCAACTTTTTAAATTTTTGCAACATCTAAAACACAGTTGAAAACCATGTGTTTGTTTTGTTTTAAGATGATTTGCTCTTAAAAAATCTCAGCAGAGTCAGGCATGATGGCGCACGCTTATAATCCCTGTGCTTGGGAGGCAGAGACAGGAGGATTGTGCAGGTTCAAAGCCAGCCGCACTGGCTTAAGAGACCCTGTTTTCAAATATAAAAAAGTATAAAATAGGTCTGGGAGTGTAGCCCAGAGGTAGAAGGGCTTCCAGGAACCCTAGTACCACCAAAAAAAAAAAAAAAAAAAAAACAAACAAACAAAAAAAAAAAACCTCAGAAGAAAATAAATTCTACTTTCTATTTCTACATAAAACCAAGTTTCTTGGAGTTTCTGCATAAGCCCAACATATTATTATTTGTCTTCAACTTGGGAAAACAATCTCTAGTTTTTAAATCATGAAACAAAATCCATCAAGTCTCCTAAACTTCACAGGTAAACTTAGGTTTGCATGAAGACATTTTTATGAAACATTGCTAGCAAACAGATAAGAGTATAAACTGGGCATAGTGGTACATGTCAGTAATTCTAGTAATTGGGAGGCTGAGTCAGGTGAATCATGGATTCCAGACCAGTGTGTGGTAATGTAGTAAGACCCTATTTCAAACTTAAAAATTAAATAGGCAGGACTGGGGAAGTAACTCAGAGGTAGAAAATCTCTGTGTTCAATCCCCAATAACACACACAGACACACACACACACACACACACACACACACACACACACACACACAAGTAGAAGTAGAAATTATTCTATTAATTAGATTAGTTATTACAATTATTTAAATTAAAATTAGATTAGTTGCTGTTGCCTTAAGCTATGGTTTAGGGAACGACCCCTTTGTCTAGAAGCCATTGTCCTTACCTCCTGTGATTCCCAAGGAATTCACAATTATTGAGGGTTCTTTACATCACATATAAAAATTAGAGATCTAGTTTTACTCCCCAGTGTTTTAAACAGCACACTAAGCCACAGAGAAGGAAAGTGACTCACCAACTTCACAAAATATAATTCTCTAATTGGCAATTGAAATTGCTATTAAAATAATAATTCAGAGTAACATGGTAACATAAAAAGAGTTGCTTATGTGATTTAATTTTCACTTCTTTCTTCCAATTATGGATAGACTAGGAAATGTACATTAGCTTTTCTACTTTTATTTCTAAAATAACTCATTAATTTTGAATAAATTAATGTAGGATAAATTAAACCAAATGAAGAAAAAGTCTCCTTTTTTGTTGGACCCTAGAAATGTAGTTTATGGTGAATTTGTTTAGAAGACTTGACAATTCACCAGTGTGACTTTTAATAATAATATTTTGAAGATATTTTTATTTATAAGTGGAACACAATGAAAATGGTGTACATTTAGATTGTGCTTCGTGCCCCTTTCCCCCCGTTTCCCTTCCCCCCTCCCAATAGTGTCCAGGTTAACCACAGTATATTTATACTATTAAACATTTTCATATGTAGCTCTTCCATTGAACAACCTCAGCTTTCTTCCTCTCCTATCCTTCCATTCTAGCTTTGCTGAGATTAACCCTCCATCATCTGGAGTCCCTCTGGTATTACCACTACTCCCTAGCTTGGACATATTAGAGAAAACGTGTCCCTTCTCTTTCTGTGCTTGACTAATCTCACTTAACATAATGTTCTTCAGTTCCTTCCATTTTCTTGCAAATGCTATTATTTTATTCTTCTTTATAGCTGAATAGAATTCCATTGTGTGTATTTCCCATAATTTTGCAATCCATTCATCTTTTGGTTCCATATTTTGGCTATTACAAACTGTGCTGCTATGAACATGGGTATGCATATGTTAATATAGTTCTCTGATGTCAACATCTTTGGAAAGATACCCAGGAGTGGTATAGCCAGATCAAATGGTAGATCTATTCCTAGTTTTCTGAGGAATCCTCATACTGATCTCCATAGTGGCTGAACTACTCTGCATTCCAATCAAAAGTGTAATAGAGTTCCTCTTTCCCCACATTCTCACCAGGAATTGTTTTATTTCTTTATGCTTGCCACTCTGATTGGGGTTAGAGGAATCTTAGCGTAGTTTTGATTTGCATCTCCCTGATGGCTAGTGATGTTGAACATCTTTTCATGTATCTATTGGCCATTTGTATCTCTTCTTTTTTGAAATGGCTATTCATTTCAGTTGCCCATTTCTTGATTGGGTTGTTTGTTTTGCTAATGTAGAGTCTTTTGAGCTCTTTGTATATTCTGGATATTAGCCCCCTATCAGAGTGATGGCTGGTAAAGATCTCCCATTCTGTAGGCTTCCTCTTTAGGTTCTTGATGGTTTCCTTTGAGGAGAAGAAACATTTTAGTTTGAAGAGATCCCACTTATAATTCTTGATTTAATTTCCTGTGCTTTGGAAGTCTTGCTGAGAAAATTACTCCCCGTGCCTATATGTTGGAGTGTAGATCCTATGCCTTTCTCTAGTAACTTAACAGTCTCTGGTCTAATTTCGAAGTCTTTGATCCATCTCAAATTGATTCCTGTGCATGGGGAGAAGTAAGGATTCAGATCCATCTTTCTACAAATGGATAGCCAGTTCTCCCA